>NW_026057584.1:65232222-65498118 GCF_023721935.1 Panthera uncia | reverse complement strand
GACAGAGAGAGACAGAGCATGAACAGGGGAGGGGCAGAGAGAGAGGGAGACACAGAATCGGAAACAGGCTCCAGGCTCCGAGCCATCAGCCCAGAGCCTGACGCGGGGCTCGAACTCACGGACCGCGAGATCGTGACCTGGCTGAAGTCGGACGCTTAACCGACTGCGCCACCCAGGCGCCCCTGTTCAGGCTTTCTATGTAGGCTGCCGTTACCATGGCAATTCTTTTATCTCTTCGAGAATTCCAATTCATTTACCTCACCACTTTCTCAAAACCTGTCAACCAGCTCTTGGGTTCACTTCTTTCCTTGTCCAGTTTTGAATCCACAGACACTCATTATATCATTCTCTTACAATTTCCTCAACTTCTAAGTATTTCTATCAGTCTATCACACTAACCTGGCAGAACCTTACCCCGACTCATACTCTAATGTCTACCTTCTGCATACTTGCCCCAAGTGGCTGAATGTTATTGGGGAAACTCTCACACCCAAGTGAATGATTGCATTTTTTTAAAATTTTTTTAACGTTTATTTATTTTTGAGACAGAGAGAGACAGAGCATGAATGGGGGAGGGTCAGAGAGAGAGGGAGACACAGAATCGGAAGCAGGCTCCAGGCTCTGAGCTGTCAGCACAGAGTCCGACGTGGGGCCTGAACCCACAGACCATGAGATCATGACCTGAGCCGAAGTCGGACGCCCAACCGACTGAGCCACCCAGGCGCCCCGAATGATTGCATTTTAAGTAAATGATCTCTGGTATCAAATTGCAACTCAAAATAGACTCCATGTCCCATTCCTTAGGATGACCATATAGTGCATGCTCCTCAAAACTTCTGTAGAATTTCCTCTTTCTCATTTGCATTCCCAGCCAATGGTCCCATTTCACACCTTTCTGAGGAAATGAAAGCTACTGGGTTTGACTTAATCCTCTTCTGATAAGTCTGCAGCCTGCCCCTCCACCTTTCCACTTGTTTCAGTGGTAGAGATATCTCTTCTCTTTGCTCTTTCACTTTCTCCAGAACTTGACTTCTCCCCTTCTCTCCTGAATTATTCATCTATATTTTACTACTCACTCATTTCTACCACTAGAAGAGCATCCTTATCAAAATATGCCATTAAAAAAGTACCAGACATCTCCTCCATTATTCTGCTTTCCATTACAGCCAAATTTCTTGGGAAAACTGTCCACACATATTGTCGTCTCTTCTTTCTGACATTTTATTTACCCCTCTCACCACCTTAAGTCCAACCTTCTGTTCTTACCACTCCACTAAAATTTTCTCATGAAAGTCTCTGACAGTTTCCATGTTGTTCAAGCTAATGCATATTCTTTTATCTCCATCATTCTTAATCCTTGATCTTGCAGCATCATTCAACACAAGTACTCCCTTCTCCTCAAACTTTCTTCTCTTGGCTTCACTGTTCACATCTTTGTTTTCTTCTTACTTTATTGGCTGCTCCTTCTCTGTGTCCTGTCTGGGTCTTCTTCTCTGCCTGCTTTCCAGATATTAGGGTTTTGGAGTTCACCAAATTTGCATGAAAAATCCAGTTTCCCTTTCTTAACCTGCTTATAAACATCAGAGTTTTTCAGAAGGATGTGTGTATGCATGTATGTATCCTTTCTGTTTGCTGATTATTTCAAAGTGTATTTATCTCCAAAGCAGGAAGTTCCTCTGATCTCCATGCTTAAATCCCTATTGTCTACTTTTTTCTACACTTGCATGTATCAGTGTCATCCCAACTTTAACTGGTTAGTAACGACTTGCATCTACAATCCTGCCTACACTTCCTTCATTTCCCATTGCCACCCATCAAAAGTTACTGTAGCCACAAGCCTAGAAGATATCCTCAAGCCCTCTTCTCTTCTCTAATCCATCAGCAAGTTCTATAGATTTTATCTTGACATAACCCTTTTCTCTTCACTGCCCACCACCACTCTAGATGGAGCCACAATCTTCTCTTTCAGAATGACAGAAACATCCTAAATGGTTTTCCTTATTCTAGATTACCACCCCCCGTTTGCCTAATCTCTACTCCAGATGGCAAACAAAATGATTGAAACCACTGCATTTAAAATGAAACCAAACCCCTTTCCAATGGGCTAAAACATCCTTCGTGCTTTGACCCCTGCCTTTTTCTCTCACTCTATCTGTTGCTATTCTATCCCCATTTTGCTAAAATCTAACCATACTGATGCTCTTCCATTCTTTAAACACATAATACTCTTTCTTGTTTCAGGACCTTCCTACATGCTATTCTTTCTAACTCAAGTAGTAGCTCCCATACACACACTCTCACCAAAACTTACACTATTTTATGGCTTCTCATTGTCCTTTAGATCTTCACTTTGGTAACTTAAATGCCATCTCCTCAGAAAGGTCTTCTCATTTAGTTGGTATCTCAGCCCCTGAGATTTATTTGCTTTGCATTGCTTTTATTATAACGTGCAATATTTTTTATTTGTCTGTTGCCTTCCTTTAGTTTTTCATTCCCACTAGAATATAAGCTCTGTGAAAGGAGAGCTTATTTCTGTGCCAGAAAGTTGCACAATGCTTAGCTTAGGGGGCACTTAATAAACACATGCTGTTACATAAATATCCAAATAAATACTGCAGTGAGACCTGGCTTCTATGACACAGAGAACAAGTGAGGAAACCAAATTCAGACTGGACACAAACATTTTCTCCCTAAAACTCTATTTCAGAAGAAAATAAAGAATAATGTATAGAATTAAGGGAGAAGGTTTTGGTGTAAAATTCCATTGTTCACTAAGATGTTATTTCACTCATTTGTAATAAATGCAATATGAAGATACACTGCGAAATTCAAGGCTCTTCCTACTCATTTTGAAAAATATTGCTTGAAGTAATGCCAGAGGTTAAAAAAGTCATTCAGATTACGAACTCAAAAATAGGACCATGATTCAAAATAAAAGAACTGGTAGTGATCCGAGGAAAAAACAGTTAAGTTTAAGTAAGTGTTGTAAACTGATTGTTAATTGTAAATGTCAACAATTATCCATAAGATATGTTACTTTTATGGTATATAACTTAGAGATTCTTTGGAAATTGAAAATAACATTTAAGATCATATTAATCAAAATCAGAAACTGAAAAAAATAAGTAAAAATAAAAAGGAAGGGAAAACATGCTAAATTCCTCACCAAACATTGGTAGTAAAGAATTATACATTAAATATTTTACTTCAAAACCTTCATTTTTTTTTCATTTTAGGCTTCAATGATTTTTTCTGTTTTCTTTATTTACATCCTTTTACTATATTAGCTAGGTTTTATTTGCTTTTATCTTCCCCAGTGAGTGGGAGAATACACATTTAGTAAAGAAAAAAAATGATGTGTACTCTTCATAATCCAAGGAGAATGTTGACCTTTACTCTCTGATCTCATTCTGTCAAAGGTACATACACTTGGAAGGTGTCTTGATTTCCTCCCCAAATCCCCCACCTCTGGATCCAATTATCCAGTAAGGTTTATGGGTTCATATGGGCAATATCAGACATACACACTGCAGGTATTAGACAGAAAGCACAAACTTGCTTGGTCTCATTCTCACCCAAATTCATCAATAGCTCCAGCAAGAGGAGCTGTGTTAGAGGACAACTGTTCAGAAAACATGCAGTTTGGGCTTTTTTGTAAAATATTCTAAAATATACTCATGAATTAAGCAGACTTTGAGACTGTGTGCACAGACCAACTCATATGGTTTGTACAGAACTAGTTCTGATGAACTAAACTTTGAGATCATGACCTCAGCTGAAGTCAGACGCTTAACCGACTGATACGCCCAGGCATCCCTGAAAGAGAACAGTCTTATTTCAACCTCTTAACAACTGCAGGGACAATCTTACTTTTATAGTCTTCTTCTTCAAGGGTATCCAGGATGCTTGCTAATGTTTCATTATTTTCCAGCGGATCCCGCAGACATTTATGCTTCAGGTTGCCCATGAACAGCTGCAGCCCAATCAGTGCAAACACGCTCAGACAGAACACGGTCAGAATCATGACGTCAGAGAGCTTCTTCACAGACTGGATCAGAGCTCCCACAATGGTCTTCAGGCCTGAATGCAGGGGGGAGAAAAGTGTTCATAATAAAATAAAGCCTCTGAATGAGAAATAAAAACAAAACATGAGCTTTTCTAGAAATTCATGCATTACATCAAATCAAGGACCTTAAAGAGCCTAGTTCAAAAAAAAGCCTAGTAGCTCAAAAGGGTAGATTTACTGTTTATATATATTTTGCTTCTATATATCACAGCAAATGATAAAAATTGTAAAATAGCCCAAAGAGTAACCACATTGTCAAAATGAATAATTTGGTTGCTCAAGCCATATCCATATTCACCGGTAAAAATAATTTTTCAAAGTGCTAATTTAGTAAATGCTTGTCAAACAAACCATCTCTCTATAATGACATTAAAAGAAAGGGGCTGAATTGCAGCATATAGTGACACGTTGCTAATATTCAGTTAAGAAATGGTTTGTTGTGGAAAGCTAAAAAACATGTCATGCAATACCCCCATGCTGATATTTAAAATCTCTTTTCCTAACTGTATGAAAAGCAATCAGAACAAATTGAAATTTTCATTCCTGGCTAAACAAAATGGAAAATGAGCTGTTATTCAGGAGGGAAAATTTCAAGTTGAGATGTGAGCCAAATGGCCATCTTCATCCTCTAAGATCCATGCAATTGATTAAACTCAAAGGCTGACTTTTAATAATGATTATGAAAAACATAAGAAATCAAATTTAATTAGAACTGTGTAAGAGAAAGTCATTCTTGTCTTGGCTCCAAAAGATCAAAGTCAGCCCTGGTGTTTAACCCCACTCTCACCTGGAATGACTGAAATTGTTTTCAGTGCTCGGAGAACTCTGAATGTTCTCAGCGCTGAGACATTGCCCAGGTCCACAAACTCTGTCACATATCTGTAATAGGGAGTTCACACACAACACAGTGACAACACACACACAAACAAACAAAGAACAACTCCCAAATAGTTGGAGTTATGAGCGGCCTAACGCTCCACACCAATCACTCCTTACCTGGAATTACAGAAATAGTTTTCAAAGCTCTCAACACTCTGAAAGTTCGAAGAGCTGAAACATTGCCTAGGTTTACAAATTCTGTTAAATACCTGTAGAATTAAATCAGAGTTATTCAGAATTTAGATAGAATCTATGATACTTACCCGTGCCTTTAAGTCAAGGTATTGCCTACATTTGGAAATGCTTATTTAAATGGATTGTTCTGCAAGTCTTTTTTTTTTTCCCCTAACACAACTGATTTAATTTGATTAGATTTGATTCAATCCCTTTTATGTGAGTAAAATACAAATATATTATTAAAATGGCTTCAAATACTTTAAATATCTAAATAAACAATCAAATGCTTCAATCATTAGACCTCAACATTATGGTAATATAGATATTTAATATCCTATAAAATGTCAGCAGCAAATTTTGAAAACTGTAGGCTAACTGAAAGAAGCCAGACACAAAAGGCCACAAATTGTACAATTCCATTCATATGAAATGTCTAGAATAGGCAAATCCATAGACTCAAAAAACAGATGAGTAGTTTCCTAGTTTCCAAGGACTAGGGAGAGAAGGGAATAGAAATGATTTCTTCTGGGGGTGATGGAAATATTCTGGAATTAGAAATCAGTGACAGTTGTACAATGTTGTGAACATACTAAAAAAGCAACAATGAATTTTATACTTTAAAAGGGTAAATTTTATGGCATATAAACTATATCTCAATAAAAAATGAGAGCCCTGAGAAAAGGCAGCCTTCTTTTGGCTTGATGTCAATGCTGACTCTTGTCAGCGGGTGCACCTACAGCAGTCAGGTGACCATAAAAGAAGGGAGCCTGATAGACAAGGAGGTGGGGGTGGGGGCAAGGGAATGGGAAACTAGAAATCTTAAGACCCTTCTGCATTATCTAAATTCCTTCAGTGAACCTGCATTAGTTTTAAAATTCAAGATGATAGAGGGAAAAACATTGTATCTAGGTTTGGAGACTCAAAAAAAAAAACAAAAAACAACTGTGCTTCTGGAAAATATATTTGGGGAAAGAGCAGCAGTATAAATAAATTAAAATTATATTTTAATGTAATATTTTCCTCTTAAAAATAAACTGTGACGGCATACATAATATATACACAATGCACTAAAGTTAGGGTTAGTATGCAGTGACAGCCCTTATAAAAATTTTACTTCTGTATTTTAATATAGTATAATAGTTTCATAGTATAGGTTAATAAAAAGAGCACAGTACTTTATAATTAAGGCTTCAGATTTTTCTGTGATTCTTACAGGTTTTATCAGTTTTCAAAGTATGAACTCACTTGCACTGCATATACTATCCATCCAAGTGCTGAGCATGAAGAAGATGATCAATCTTAATGATGTCATACACTTTTGAATGGGAAATGCTCTTTCTCAAAAATTAATCATTTGCCTATCAAATGAATGACTACCTTTCATTCAGTATCCTTTAAATGCAACCATTACCTGCAGGAAAAGTCAGACCCCAAAGGCTTACTTTCACTGGAATACTGTGCTCTCTGTCATTTTCATGAGTTTGCCATTTCAAAAAAACTAAATGTACTTACGCAAAAACAATGACGACAAAATCAAGCCAGTTCCATGGGTCACGAAGGAAAGTGAATTCTCCTACACAGAAGCCTCTTGCAAGGATTTTTACAAGTGATTCAAAAGTATATATTCCAGTAAAAGTGTACCTAGACAAATAACCCAATGGCATATTAAATATGAGAAGAATAGAACCAATATAAATCTTTATTTTTTTCTGATCAACCCAAGAAAGCCATCTATTAGAGTGTGGCTGTTGGTTTATGGATCCACTTGAAGTATTAGAATAAACTACAATACATGTATTTCCAGAAAAATCTCAAAATGCCCATATTAGATACTCTTAGAGAAAGTAGAGGTATTCAAAATGACTCAGAACACAGGTATTAGATCTGCCTGGAAAAGTCCTACATTACTCCTATCAGAAATATACCCAAGGATAAGAAATATATAACATGTCTAAGAACAAGGCAGGACATCTGATAAATTCATTCTTCTAGAAAAGACTGTAACAATTATTCTATTCCACTGCTAACTGGTTAATACCACAGAGGAGGAAAAAATAATTGAAAGAAAAGCAACCATATAATACGGGAAGATAAACACCACAATTTTTAGAGCTGTGGTAACTTCTTGCGGGAAAGGAGAGGATTAAAATAACAGTGAGACCATATTAAAATGTATTTATACCCACTTACTCTACATTCTTGGTCCAGTCTGGAGGGTTACTCATGGTCATAAATATGCAGTTCGTCAGAATAGTGCACATGATGAGCATGCTGAATAAAGTAGCTTAGAATCAAGGAATTTGATTAAAGACCACAGTGGGAACTTTTAATATTTGATAATGACACTTGTTAAAATGCTAACAACTTTGTCCTAGAAAATAATTCTAAATGATTTTTATAACTTGTTTATCTCTTTGAACAAGGGAGTAATATATAAAGTAATTTATCCTAAAATGCTAACATTGCCATTCTCCCAATTTTCTCAGAGACTTACACCAAATTATACCGAAATCAGTACACTAAAATCAGAGTCTTTTCTGGTACACAAGAACTAAAATCCACATTTGAATAAAATAGCAAAGTTTACATTTTAAAGCACCATTAACAGTAAACAATTTAAAAAGGATATGAGTGTACTAAAATCTTAATTGATATTCTTCTTAGGGGACTGAAAGGAGACAGCATGTACAAAGCAGGTGTGGCATTGAAACGGAAGATTGCTTTCCCTTTGTTCAACACTATGAAAGTCTGTAGGAGAAAATGAAAACAACATGAAATTGAGAATCTGAAATTTCACCCTCACACATTTATATCAGCAATTTACCTCTGCCTGTGGTAGGCTCACATTAAAGAAACACTGCCATCAGACTCAAGCAACGTGGTACCACTGACATTAATTGAACTCTTTAGATCACATTGGCCAATGAACTCCTTCTGTTTCTTCTTAGTAAATTAAGAAGTGAGCCATTTATGAGCATGGGTTGCCTAGAACTCCTCAAATACAATGTCTTTTCTTTTTCATATCCTTTTAACACCCAAATCAGTAACAGTAAGTTGTGGCCACTGGAATTAGTTAGAATATAATTTCCTTCTTTCACATCAGTGTATTTTAAGCAAACAAAATAGAAACTAGCTATCCCTGATTTTTGCCATAACGCCTTGAGAATTTTAATACTTGTTGGTTATTGTCATGGCTAATAGTTAGTGTTCCAAAATATGAGTCATTTCAAAAACATATTCTCATATATTTAAGGAATATTAGAGTTAGAAAATCCTATTACCCAGTTCAATTTTCTTGTTTTAGATGTAATATAAATAACAGCTAAAAGAAAAGATCACAAATTAAAGGACTTGCTTGCTACTACCCACAGTAATTTAAAAAATAATAATACAAATGAGCCAAATATTCTTGAAATGTGTTATTTAATCATTACACAAGTGACATTCTCCACAGCTTTGGTATGTAGTTAAAAATTTTAAAACTCAAATAAATAAACAGCAACAACAACAAAACAATAACACAATCTAAGAAATTTGCTTAGAAATCAAGAAGACCAAATTTAAACTTTTTGTCTTATTCTCCTATAGTTGATAGGCAAATTACCTGTGTTATTTAGAAGACATTGACTTGGTCTTCTGTTGTTGTTTAATCTGAATTTTATATAAGTTCATGAATGGGCTTCTGGTAATAAATATTTTTCACCAAACTGGGGACCTAAGTTCCAGTATCTTGCTTTTTAATTGTATGTGGCAGTGTTCTCAAGAAAGTGAACCAGAATCTATTATTTTCAGATGTCTTTTTATATTCCTAGTCACTTTCACTACACCGGTTATGACTAAATACAATTTAACATAAAATTCACTTTTACCTTAAAATTAGTTTTAAAATTAATATATAGTCTTTGAGTACAACCGCTGTTTTCTTAACTCTTGATACACTGTGCTTTTTAGAATTCATTCATTCATTATACTCTGCAATTGTGTAGTGAACAACTATGGCATATGAGGTGATGAAAGGCATTTGAACATAAATGAGACATGAGTCTTGCATTCAAGAAACTTCCTAGAAAAGTGATGCATACACAGTAACTCAAATACAAGGCAAGATGTGACAGGTATAATACAGAGAAATACAAATGGAGGAGGGTGACAGTATGAAAGAGACATGGTCACACACAGGTGAGAATTATCAGGGAGACTTCCTGAACCAGACATCAGCTGAGCTAATGTGAAAATCATATTACTGTCTAGATTTGGTCAGATCAAGTTACCTTGTGCTTGACATGTTTACAAAAAACAATTCATTTGCTATTTTTAAATTTAAATTCCCAATGTTTATTCACTTCAAGAACTTCTCTAGGAATATCTGGGTTTACACACACACAGGAGTTAGTTATAGGCAGGAAAAATAGGTAAGCCTATGAAATGTGGGGGGTCAGTATAGGTCCCTTTAGTAAATTCCAAAATCCTACTATGAAATGCATAGATATCAAAGTCTGAATAAATTATTTTAATTTTGCCCATTTATTTAAGAGTTTGTTGAACATAAAATTAGACAAATATGGTTCCCAAAGAGCATATGTTTGGTTTGGACAGATGTGATTCTAAATACCAGATCCACCATTTAACAACTTGAGAGCCAGCACTTAGTGCCTTCTAAAAAGCACAGTGTATCAAGATTTAAGATTTAACTTAAAGCTTTTAAGTTTCTGGCACACTGTAAATTCTTAGTCAATATTGGTAGCAGCTGCTTAAATTATAGGTAACATATAAAGCACAGTAGGCCATTGTACCTGTCCTCTTAATACCCATAGCACAGGGTAATTAGTAATTTATTCTTTCTTAAAGACACAAAGTTTCACTTATAATAAAAGCACTGCATAACATTATTAAAAAGCACTTATATATTCATCACACAAAAAATGAAGCCCTAACTTCTATCATTAATTTATCAAGTGTTCTTTGTTTTAACAAAGCATTGATAATTACACTCAAATACAAATTAAAGTCTGGGCCAAAGTCAAATTAGGGGTCATTAAGATATATTTTTTATTCTTTCTTTCTTTCTTTCTTTCTTTCTTTCTTTCTTTCTTTCCTTCTTTTAATACGAAATTTATTGTCAAATTGGTTTCCATACAACACCCAGTGCTCACCCCAACAGGTGCCTCCTCAATGCCATCACCCACTTTCCCCTCCTTCCCAGCCCCCATCAACCCTCAGTTTATTGTCAGTTTTTAAGAGTGAAGATATATTTTTTAAATGTTTATTTTTAAGAGAGAGAAAGTATGTGAGCAGGGAGGGGCAGAGAGAGAGGGGGACACAGGATCTGAAGTGAGCTCTCTGTGCTGACAGCAGAGATCCCGATGCAGGGCTCAAACTCATGAACCGTGAGATCATGACCTGAGCTGAAGTCGGACATTTAACCGACCGGGCCACCCAGGCGGTCATTAAGATTTGACCCCCAGGGGTCATTAAGATTTTTAATACAAGCAATAATTATAATGTAGCAGAAATAAAATTTTTGTCTCTTAGTGTGGATAACTTGAAACATGGAGGAATCAATCCACAAAGTTGCAAGCAACTCTAAGTTTGCAAGCAAAAGTCAAAACTATTTTATCAAGAAATGTCTGAAAAGCTAGACACAAAAAAATGGATAATCTAAAGCTCCAAACCAAAAGAAAATAAAAAGACTTGGTTATCCCTTTAGATCTTTGTAACCACGTCAAGAATAGAGAGCCATGAAAAATAGATTGCTTTGTCTGACCTAGTTCAACTCAACTATACTGATGCAAATGTGGGTTAGGCTTTTGATGTGGCTGGTGTTATATTATTTGAAAGGAATTGGGGCCAAGGCAAAGAGTTGGAGTCCCATCCTAAATGTTCTCTATTAAATTAGTCTATCAGAGCCAACATCATTCCATTAGTTAATAGGCCTATAATCCTCCATTCAAATGCAAACATTTTCCCATACCTCCCAAATTACTTTAAGGCAGTATTAGTGTATGTCTATGCCTTGGGGATTATTCCGGAAAGATTCCTTTCCTCCTTAAGAAGTGGCTGGTTAAGTAACATCCAGACCCCCCTTTGGAAATGGGAAATGTAGTAGGTATCCATTCTGAGCCAGGAATTTTTCAGGATGAAGTAATAAGTAAAATGAGAAAGTACTTTTTATTTTGCCTGTCTTATTTACTCATCATTATTTAATTTGCTTTTGTGAAGTTGTTACCATAGTGGTTGCTATACAACAGAAACTAGACTATATTAAGAGATGTGGTATAATAGAATATCTCAGTAGGGGGACAAACCAAATTGAATTTTAAAAATCTACAACTTACTGGGGGGTAACATTTTGCACATTGCTTAATTTCCCCAAGCCCTTTGTCTCATCTAAAAATAGGGTATTACACACCTCACACCTGTCAGAATGGCTAACTTTAACAACTCAGGCAACAATAGATGCTGGCGAGGATACAGAGAAAGAGGATCTCTATTGCACTGCTGGTGGGAATGCAAACTGGTGCAGCCACTCTGGAAAACAGTATGGAGATTCCTCAAAAAATTAAAAATAGAACTACCCTGTGACTCAGCATTGCACTACTAGGCCTTTATCCAAGGGATACAGGTATGCTGTTTCGAAGGGACACATGCACCCCAATGTTTATAGCAGCACTATCAACAATAGCCAAAGTACGGAAAGAGCCCAAATGTCCATCGACGGATGAATGGATAAAGAAGATGTGGTATATATGTATACATATACGTATATATACATATACATATATACATTCACTCATATGAGGACTTTAAGAGACAAAACAGATGAACATAAGGAAAGGGAAGCAAAAATAAGAAAAACAGGGAGGGAGACAAAACATGAGACTCTTAAAAATGGAGAACAGGGGCACCTGGGTGGCTTGGTCGGTTAAGCGTCTGACTTCAGCTCAGGTCATGATCTCACACTCCGTGAGTTCGAGCCCCGCGTCAGGCTCTGTGCTGACAGCTCAGAGCCTGGAGCCTGTTTCAGATTCTGTGTCTCCCTCTCTCTCTGCCCCTCCCCTGTTCATGCTCTGTCTCTCTCCATCTCAAAAATAAATAAACGTTAAAAAGAATTAAAAAAAAAAAAATGGAGAACAAACAGGTTTGCTGGAGGGGTTGTGGGAGGGGGGATGGGCTAAATGGGGAAGGGACTTAAGGAATCTACTCCTGAAATCATTGTTGTACCATATGCTAACTAATTTTGATGAAAATTATATAAATAAATAAATAAATAAATAAATAAATTTAAAAATAATAAAATAAAATAAAAATAGGATATTACCAAAAAAAAAAAAGAAAAAAAAAAGAGGGGTGGGGTAAGTGCACCTGGGTGGCTCAGTTAGTTAAGCCTCTGACCTGATTTCAGCCCAAGTCATGATCTCACAGTTCATGAGATCAATCCCCACATCAGCACAGAGCCTACTTGAGATTCTCCCTCTCCCTCTCTCTCTGCCCCTCCGCAGCTCACACTCTCTCTCCCTCTCTCTCTCTCAAAGTAAATAAATAAACTTAAAAAATAAATAAAAACAGGGTATTTCTTCCTATCTCACCAGGTTATGATAAATATGTATGCTAATTTATATAAAAAGTCTAGTGCCTGACACAGCAATCCTTAATCCATATTAGCATTCTTCCTTGCTGTGTCAGAATACTGATTGCTTAATTAGAATGCTATATAGTATTTCAAGGGCTTCTCAGGTATTCTGGTTTTTAATGCTGTGCTGCCAGCCTGTTGTAATGTGAAGCAAGTGTTAGGGACTGCTGTTCATAGTAACTACCACTGAGGCAGATGGGTTTCTACTATCAAAATGTAACCTCATCATATTTTATATTTCTCAGGTTATTTCAAATATGTTCTCTATTTTACTTTATTTGCTAGATGTCTTATCAGGAAATATTCCCTTTCATTTATATCTTAAACTATTTTTTAAAATGGGCTTTATTTTGTCTTTCTTGACCTTTCAAAGTCTACAGGTGCTATACGGCAAAGCAATGTTGGAGAGTTACAGAACTGCCGATCTAATCCTTTAGAGTTTCCTCTTAGTCAACTTGAACTTCAACCTGTTTGTGTCCACTACTGTGTCAGGAAAGCTGTACTTCTCACTTTCTCAACAGAATAACCTTTACACAGGTGTTTCAAAGTCTCTCCCATTTCCCTAAAGTGAAAACACCTTCTCAGTTCTGTTACTCTCAACATTTGACTTTCAGAGGACAATTTCCATTCCTGTGGTGTGGAAAATATTGACATCATGTAACACGCATTTCCTCTGATGTGCCTGCATTTACTTCAATGTATCAGGACTCTTAAATCCAACCTCTATTTGCCCCTCAAGTCTCAGTAAGACTTCTCTCCATCTTTTTTTTTTTTTAAGTTCATTTGGTTATTTAGAGAGAGAGAGAGAGCGAGAGAGAACCCACATGCAAGCAAGGGAGGGGCAGGGAAAGAGGGAGAGAGAGAATCCCAAGTAGACTCCGTGTTGTCAGCACAGAGCCTGATGCGGGGCTTGAACTCATGAACTGTGAGATCAGGACCAGAGGTGAAATCAAGAGTTGGACACTTAATGGACTGAGCCACCCAGGCACCCCTTCTCTCCACTTTTCTAATGCAAATACAATCTGGCCTTAGCTTGTACCTTGTCTATTAACATCTGCAACTAGCTACATGATTCCAACCTTCTGTATTTTTCTCTCTGAGGATTATTATTATTATTTTTTTTTACTTTCAAGGTGCTATTTCTATCCTATATTTTAAAAGTTTTCAATTTATTTGGAGCCTCAATAAATTCTGCCTTTCTGGAAGAAAATTTTTCAGATTTTTCAGCATGAATGTACTGCTATCCACTTCCTCTTTTTATTTGCTCTCCACCACCTTCTTGCTTTCCTTCCCACCCCTGAACACAAACTGCTTGCAAAAAGCTTACCAGCTCATCCTCTTTGTTCATTCCAATCGCCTTTCTTTATCCTCAACTTTCTGAGTAATTTTGTGAGATACTCCCTCCCCTTCTTTTTTTTTAAATTTTATTAATTTTTTTTAATGTTTGTTTATTTTCGAAGGAGCGAGAGACAGAGTGTGAGTCAGGGAGGGGCAGAGAGAGAGGGAGACACAGAATCCGAAGGAGGCTGCAGGCTCTGAGCTGTCAGCACAGAGCCCGACGCGGGACTCGAACCCACAAACCATGAGATCATGACCTGAGCTGAAGTCGGACTCTTAACTGACTGAGCTACCCAGGCGCCCCACTCCCCTTCTTTTTTTGAACAGTAGAAACATTTTCTGATTCATGTCCCACTTCTCTATCTCAGACGCGTTTTTCAACACCCTAAATGAAGCAGAAGTCTAAACTCCCATTATTAGTTGAATGATCTTACATATACCCATAAATTCAGCTGGCACCTGCATGCGAACGCATTCTGGACATACCCCGAGGTCTTAGTTCTCAACTGACAATAATTCCGTTCCTACAGGTATGCATCTATGTCATGTCCCAAAAGGCAGAACATTGTACTGAATATTTTAAAAGATTAAGGATATCAAAATAATGTGTCAGTGACAGAACCAGTTTGGATGAAAAATTAAAAGTACAAATTCTGAATATCCCACATACATATGTAACTGAACATTTTTGTCATTATCTGGTTTTTCACTAAATTCCACTTACTCTCAATTTAAAATATCTCTCTGTACAGGGATGTCTGGGTGGCTCAGTCAGTCAAGTGTCTGACTTTGGCTCAAGTCATGATCTCGCAGTTCATGAGTTTGAGCCCCACATCAGGTTCTGTGCTGACAGCTCAGAGCAGGGAGCCTGCTTCTGATTCTGCATCTCCCTCTCTCTCTGCCCCTCCCTGGCTCAGGCTCTGTCTCTGTCTCTCTGTCTCTCTCTCAAAAATAAATAAACATTTAAAAAACTTTTAAGTATCTCTCTGTACAAAAGAAGGCAACAGAGTAGTGCAGAGACTGCACTACTGAGGTCCCAATAAACTCACCTTTTTGTCTGCATAGTAGGGGTCAAGGTCCTCCAGGGGCTCTGACACCATGCCTGGTGGGATGTCCCCGTAGATGAAGGGCAGCTGTTTGCCAGCTTCCAGGTCACTGCTTGGCCTTGGGCCTTCTTCATCATCATCTTTCTTTTCTTCTTTGGGTTCCTTTGTTTTTCCTTCAGCAATACGTTGTTCAATGAGGGCAAGAGACTGTCTTGTGAAGTAGACAAAACTCTGAGGTCCTGGGGGAGGCAACGTTGCCATCTTTTCATCCTGTATATTTTATTTCCCCTTCAGCTCCTTACATAAGAGGCCTAAGTGGAAACAAAGAAAGAGATAGGTGTTTGCTAGCAAGATATGGCACATTACAAAAAATAAAAAATGGATTTTTGGTTTCAACTACAAGAAGTAATGTGTTCACAGAATTATTATGTTGAATTAACATTTATTAAGTGATTACTATGTGCAAGACTTATTTTCCATGCTATCTAACCATCTTTATTTAAAAATTTGATCTTAGACAATAAATTTCATATTAAAAAATAAAGGTTTATAGATTATAACTTTAAAAAATAAATTCTAACATGTAAAAATAAATTTGATTTTAATACTTCCCAGCTTCTAAAAAAAAAAGTGACAATTTAATGGGAAAAAAAACTACTTTTCATCTGTATTTAGTTTTAGTGCTATTGAATCAACCTTCCCTATTTAAAATTCTTTATGACAGTGCTTCTTTATTTTTTTATAGTTTATTTTACTTATTTTGAGCGACAGAAAGAGAGCAGGGGAGGGCAGAGTGGGAGGGAGAGAGAGAATACCAAGCAGACTCCACACCATCAGCATGGAGCCAGACATGGGGCTTGAACTCATGAACCATGAGATCATGACCTGAGCCAAAATCAAGAGGCAGACTCTCAACCAGCTGAGCCATCCAGGCATCCCACAACAGTGCTTCTGAGAGTACGACTCTCCAGATTCTCCTCTTGCCTCTCTGATCACCTGATTCTCTTCTGCCTTAATCTCATAACATACTCACAACCTCTGCTTCTCTGTCATAGGGAAACTCATTTCTGTGAAATGATGTGGTGGAAACATTGTTTTATTCTATTTTGCATATTTATATTTTCTCACAATTACATACCCACTTACAAATCAGAAAAAAAATTTTTTTTTCATTTTGAATTAAAAACAATTTGGAGAAATGTTTTAGGAAGAAGAAAGAAAAGAGATTCAGAAAATATTTGTGACAGAATCAATTTAAAAAGCAAACAAAACAAAACAAAACAAAAAACACCCTATGAGATGCATTCAAACTATGACTTCCCTAAATAACTTATATGTATATACAAAACATTACAACACCTACAGAAAAGAAAAATACAAAATAAAAAAGTCAAGTTTCTATATATTATTACTTTGAAATGTTCTAAATAAAAAAGCATAAAAATAACAGTTCTTATTTTGAAAATAACAAACTCATTATTCCAGTGAGTCAGGGTAATTTTGTAACTTATCCATTAAAAAAAAAATGAGTCTCTTCTTTTTTTTCTTTCTTCTTCTTCTTCTTCTTCTTCTTCTTCTTCTTCTTGCATTAGGTTTGCCTGAGAATTGGGACACACCAACTTCTAATATATCGGCCCATTGTGAACAGCTTGAGAAGCTGTATATAGTAAGGAATATCACCAAAGCCAGAGGGAGGGCGACCTAAGAGAAGCCATGATCTGTTCTTTTATTTTCCAATGCTAAATATAAAAATCTAGCACATCACAGTAGTGAGAACACAGATAATATAGATTCAGAAAAGAAGTGGGAGAAGCTAAAATTATTCTTTTCCAGGACTCTATTTCCATATCAAACAAAATGAACTTCAATTATGTGTAGAACACAGTCGATGACTTTTCCTCTCAGTTATTTGGGCACAGTATAAGAAAATCCTTACCAGAAGTCTATGTATTTTAAAAGAGACTTTGGTAGCCTGTTAGAAACTGGCACCAACATCAATCTGAGAAATAAGGCAGTGAGTGCAGTTTCCACTTGGGTTTAGGAGATTCTTCAACACTTTTGTAAATCATAAAGGTGAGGGGAAGATTACCTTCAGCGTACACATACCTGTCTCTTGGAGAAAAGATGTCTGGAGAACTGACATTTTTGTACTCCCTACATTCAACTGGAAATGTCACCTCTTTCAGGAATTATCTGACAGTAAGTAAGTAGATGTCATGAACTCAGATGTCCAATCCCCAGTTCTACTCTCCCTATTTCTTTTTCCCTTCTTTCTCTTCCCCTCACGCTCTATTCATGCACACCCTCAACATACATATTCTGATTCACTAAACTATATACAGACAGCAGGGCTGGTGGGTGATTCATGTCACTGGTACCATGCATGGGAGGTATTTTCCTGGACAGGATAAAGTGAAGAAAGACACTAAGCATCTGTTACAGCCAGATCAGATTCCATCATCATCCTCTAGTTTGGAGGGTATAGAGGAAGTCACTGCCTCCCATCTGGATGATGGCAATAAATAATGTGTACAAACTTTTAGAGGAGAATTTTGCAATATCCATCAAAGGCCTTAAATATGTTAATTCATTTTTATTGCCAAATAACCTCCCTTCTAAGATTTATCCAAAAGCAATAGTCTCAGATGTCCCATCTGTGAAGATGTTTACTGCAATGTTTGCATAATATTGAAAAATTATAATAAATCTAAAAGCCTAACAGTCAGGGTTTCAGTAAATAAAAAATGAAAATATAATGAAAAATTGAGTGGTATTTAAAGAATTAGAATTTTTAGGGGCTCTGGGCTGGGTCAGTCAGTTAAGTAACTGACTCTTGATCTCAGCTCAGGTCTTGATCTCAGGGTCATGAGTTCAAGCCCCATATTGGGCCTTGCATTGGGCATAACGCCTACATTAAAAAAAAAAAAAGACTGCTTTTAAAGACTATTTAATAAATTATAAAATCTTATAATGGACAATTAATGTATGTGTTACACATACACATACATGTATATTCATCTCATTTTTTTAAATGTACATAAAGTCTGAAATTAAAGGCACAATATATTTAATGAAGGTTATTCACAGCTGAGGGATCATGGGTTACTTTTATTACTTTTTTTATACCTTTCTTTATTTTCCAAAAAAATTTTAAAATGTTTATTCATTTCTGAGAGAGAGAGAGTGTGAGCAGGGGAGGGGAGAGAGAGAGGAGGACAGGGGATCTGAAATGGGCTCTGTGCTAACAACAGAGAGGCCAATGCAGGGCTAGAATTCACAAACCATAAAATGATGACTGGAGCTGAAGTCGGATGCCTAACCAACTGAGCCATCCAGGCACTCTTCTTTATTTTTCAAAGTTTTAAATCTGTTTTTAATGTTTATTTATTTTTGAGAGAGAGAGAGAGAGAGACAGAGTGTGAGTGGGGGAGGGGCAGAGAGAAAGGGAGATGCAGAATCAGAAGCAGGCTCCAGGCTCTGAGCTGCCAGCACAGAGCCCGCCATGGGGCTTGAACCCATGAACCATGAGATCATGACCTGAGCCGAAGTTGGACACTTAGGCGCCCCTATTTTTCAAATTTTTATAATGAAGATATCATGCATTTATTATCCAAAAAAAGTACTTTGAAAAGATGCACTTAAATTTATTTGACTTGAACTTAATACATTTAATAAAATAAATCAATATTTTTTCTATGTTTAATTTAAATTTTTGAGAAATAATATTACCATATTTCCACTTACTAATATTAGTATGATTTATTTGACTTGAACGTAATACATTTAATAAAATCAATCAATATTTATTCTTTTTGTGTTTAATTTAAAATTTTGAGAAATAATATTACCATATTTCCACTTACTAATATTAGTATGACTGCATCTTCTTTTCAATATTGCACATTGGCCTCATGTTAGATGATACTTACACAACTACTGAAAACAAAAAGTGAAGGTAGTATCCTCGTATCTAGGATTTCTTACAGTTGAAATAGCTGTAAAAGTATTTATTCTGTACTCTCTTCCTATTACCTATTTTCTATGCATGTATGCATGTACTATCTATGTATCTATCATCTGTTTTTTTCCTCATACATTTTCCCAGTCAAAGCACTGTCAGCTTCCAGTTCATGACAATGGTTATCCCATGTTTTATCATCCCCTAGTTTCCAAATTCCCATTGCAATGAAAAGAAAGATGCACAAGAGGACAAAGTTTCATCATTGAAAACCAGAGAAGACACTGAAGAGTTTTTGCAAATCCGAAGAAGAGAGAAAGACAAGTTTCCCCTGGTGAGAAGATTAAACCAGAAGCCACAGCCTACACTCATCTGAGAATGTCAGAAGAGAGAAAGAAACATTTCTGTCCAGCAGAGAAGTCACAGAGTTGGCCCACAATTAAATAAGTCAGAAAACAAGTTGACTAAGGATTATTCTACCCAACAATGTTGCAAGTCATATTTCCCCGCTTCCTCCTCTATATTCAAGTGTGAAGCAGTGGGATTTATCTCCAGGCTAAATTTAACCCCAGACTAAACCAATAAAAAAAAAAATCTCTGAATTAATTGAGATAAGACCACCTATGGTGTTCATTTCCATTTTTACTAGAAGCAGGGCAGGTTAATTTACTACCTTTTTCTCATGTGTTTTGAATTTCGATTTCTATTTCCTTTTTTTTAATTTTTTTTATTTTTTTTATTTTTTGAGAGAGAGAGACAGAGAGCAGGGGAGAGGGGCAGAGGGAGAGAGAGAGAATCCCAAGCAGGCTCCATACCCAGCACAGAATCCTATGCAGGGCTTGATCCCATGACCTTGGGATCATGACCTGAGCCAATATCAAGAGTTAGACACTAACTGACCAAGCCACCCAGGTGCCCCTCTTTCTATTTTTTTTAAGTTTTTATTTACTTATTTTTAGAGAGAGAAAGAAAGAGAGCATGAGTGCACATGAGAAGGGAAGGGCCAGACAGAGAGAGAGAGAGAGAGAGGGTCCTAAGCGGGCTCTATACTACCAGTGCAGAGCCTGATCTCTCATAAACTGTGAGATCATAATGCGGGCCAAAATCAATTTGGATGTGTAACCAACTGAGCCACCCAGACTCCTCCCATATTTCTAATTTAAATGTGTTACATTTTCACTGAATAATTCCTCAAATTATTTTGGTAAGTAATTGGGTATAAATTATAAAGCAGCATATCAAAAGCTGCTGTCTGTAAATGCAATATGATTTGATATGTCATAAGAAAAAGTTCTGTGGCTAAATTTGGAAAATGCTGGAGTAGGAAACAAATTTCTCTGCCCCTGGACAATTAGGGACTTTACACATTTAAGAGTTTGACAGAATTGATATGTAGCAGACCCTGAATCTGCTAGATCACAAAACTCTTCTGTTGTTGCTGTTTTATTTTGATAATGCCAGAAATGATAAATTATGAAATATTTCAAGCACACAGAAAAGTGTAGAAAGTATTAGATTTAACAAACTTTAACAGTTTTCCATATTTGCTTTGGACTTTTAACTTTTTGTTTTTTGAAGAAATAAGAATATTCGGTTAGGGTTGAAGCCCCCATCACTATTCTCAATTCAATTATCTTCACTTCCCCACCTATTTCCCCAGGGAAACCTAAAGTCCCTACAGAACCCTTTGCATTTCACACATTAATCTCTCCTATGTTCTTCAGAAGACACTCTGGAAACACTGGTTTGAAGAACAAAGTGGAACAATTGTTTGATGCTAAAATGATAAAACTGAACCTATTTACATAATATTAATTACCCTTGTGCCCTGTGGCTTTGCTAAATTCTCTTACTGGACCTGGTATTTTGGTAGATTATTTAGGATTTTCTATGAAGGTGGACTCTTCTTGCCTTTTCCTTGCCCATATCCTAAAATGTAGCAAACCAGATACATACACAAAGCCTACAGGCATTCCTCCCCATCAAGGCAGGATTTGTTTGGGAAACAGACCCACATAAGGCAGAAGCAACCCTGAATAACAGCAACGTAGTCTTTCATTCAAAATTATTAACAGATAATTAAGGATGAATTGGTAATCAAAGATGACCAAAAACATAAAACTGAAGGATTGGGATGAACAGACCAAACTCCTAACTCTAGAAGAAAGAAAAAAATTGTCATAGAGTAATATGAAGGGGTTAAAATTAGTATTCTCAGAGAGATTTTAGAAGATAATCTCTTACTGAAAAGAATAGGCTATCAAAAAAAAAAGGGGGGGGGATCAAAAAGAATAAAAATTCTCGAAGGCAAGACCATCAAAATAAAATTTTTGATGTAATATTTGCTGAAAAGAAATAGAAGTCAGAATTTTAGTTACCTTTCAAAGGTACGTTACCAGGATGGGGCACAAGTGAGAATTCTCAGGTATGGAGATGCTCTATACTTGGTCTGTGTGATGGTCACACAAGTACATATATACGAAAAGAATTCATAGCATTCTATACTTTAGATTGCCTAATACAGTAGAGTAAAAGAGCAAAGGAAAACTCACAATAAAATTCACAAGATGTGCAATAATTTCGGGAGTCCCAGCATCAGTCTCAAAAGAGGGAGCAGCAAATGGAAGAGAGAAAATAATAAAAGAATTGAAGAAGAAACTTAATCGTGAGTCATCAGGCTGAAAAGTATGAAAGAAGTTCAGTTAAAAAGATAATTCTAGTGAAAATTTAGAACTCCAATAATAAAGACAAGTTTTGAAACAAAACTATACATTAGACCCATAATCTATATATTAGGGTAAACTGGAGACAATTGGAAATTTATTTTGTTAATATCTCTCTTTCAAAGGCATAACGTGTCACATTGCAAACTCCCACAGGGTAAGGAATGTGTCTTCTACTTTCTCTGTTAGATGAATAGGGAATACTTTTTCAGGTACCATACATGGGTGGCTTGCTGAATGTATGATTCAGTAATATCAAATTTCACTGAATCTGACACCAATTCTTCCATAATTAGGTTTAGAAATTGGCATTACATTATACTAACACCAAGAATCCATAGTATGGAATTAACAAATCTATTCCCTATTATTTTCTTAAACATTATGTTTTAAAAGCTCTTTTCACTTATGTTAGGTAATAGTAAGAAGGCAGTTAAGTGCTATTTGTCCCTATTGTTGCCAAAAAAAAATGTGTATGTCAAAACAAAGGTATGGTCCGTTGTGGTTCTCAACCAGAGTGTATAAAAGAATCATCTGTATAACTTAAAAAAAATACAGCCACCAGGGCTTACCCAAGTAATACCAAAATAAATTTTTGGGAAGAGGTCCTAAGCTTGTCTACTTTTAAAGATTATAAATTATTGATGTGAACCCCCTTTAAGAACCATTTTAAAGCAACAAATGCATTAAATTGAAAACATCTGGTGAATACACATAACTTAGTGACCAGGTTTTACTACTTAGTAAGAGAAAACAAATTCAATTAAAGATGCCCAAAATTTTTTGGATTTTGTTTTATTTGAAGAGTAGGAAGGTAAAATATCAAAGTTTAAAAACTCCATTTTAAAATTGAAAGGGTAAACATAAAATCCATTCAAGAAAAGCACCACTTATTTTGAACTCTGAATGGATTTTATGTGTTTCATGTGTTTCTTTGAGTTAAAGAAAGAAAATCTGGATTGAGAAGACACAAGGGAGAATGAGAAGTGATGTTGAACGATGGAAGGAAGATGGTAAACCAAACAGGAAAAGAGAGCAGAAGAGGAGAGAAAGAGGTGCGAGGTTAACAAAAATACACTCTCTCCCTTAGAATACTTCCAGCTGTAAAATTCAAGACAATGAAAAAGTAAAGCAAGTTGTTTGCCATGTAAATTTTAGTTCTAATTCTCAATTTTAAACATCACTCATGTTGCTCACATCACTTTATCTCGATGAGGCCCGGAAACCACATTCTTGTATCCTTTGTTCTCTCCATTTTCATTTGACACATGCAATACTCCTGGCTGCGGTGCCCTAGCCTCACTCATCCTTCAATCTGGTCAGCAAGAAGAAGGAAAACCTACTCCTATTGTAAAATAACCAAGAGTTACATCTATTTTTCCAAGTATTTGTTTTAAAAAGCTGATCTCTTACGGTGACTATAGTCAATAATACTGTACTGAATATTTGAAAGTTGATGAGAGAGTAAATCTTAAGTCTTCATCAAAAGGAAAAAGGAAAGAAATGTATAACTATGTATGATATCAGATGGTAACTACTTATTGCAAAGATCATTTCACAAGGTATACAAATATCAAATCATTATGTTATACAACTGAAAGTAAC
This sequence comes from Panthera uncia, assembly GCF_023721935.1. Taxonomy (NCBI): domain Eukaryota; kingdom Metazoa; phylum Chordata; class Mammalia; order Carnivora; family Felidae; genus Panthera; species Panthera uncia. Next base: position 65,474,696 of record NW_026057584.1, on the reverse strand, counting down.
ATAATGTAATATGTCAATTATACCTCATTTTTTTTAAAAAAAAAGCTGATCTCTGATCTTCTAACTTTCAGGAATGACAACATTGCAAAAAAAAAAAAACCACTAAGATACTAAAAGATATTAAGAACTAAAGAACTTTATGAATACTATTTAAGAGTGTATACACTTCAAAAAAACAATTTTTCTCTTTACGTGAGTTTCTAGTTTCTCTTTAAATTTGAGTTTCTGCAAGACATTGGAAATACAGCTCAAATTCCAAAATGTAAAATAGGGGGTGCCTGGGTGGCTCAGCTGATTCAGCATCCAACTCTTGGTAGCTCAGGTTATGATCTCATGGTTCGTGGGATCCAGTCCTGCACTGGGTCCACACTGGGTGTGGGACCTGCTTGAGATTCTCTCTCTCCCTCTCTGTCCCTCCCTCATGTGCGTGCTTTCTCTCTGTGTGTGTGTGTGTCTCTCTCAAAATAAATAAATAAACTTAAAAAATGTAAAATAGATAAAATCCTTCAGGGATAGTTAATGTATACCATGAAGAACACTTGTATTCAATATAGAAAAATCCAAACTGGTTCTAGTAGCTCACAGATAAGTAATCATCTTGACCTTGTTCTACCTTTTATAGCTATTGACTCTGTCCAGATGACTTACCTTCTTTGAGCTTCAGTTTCCTACTTTGAAAAATGTTAATAATCACTGCCTCAAAGACTGGTTAAGATTGGGATGGTATGTAGAGAGTTTTGCACATAGTTATCATGAAAAAATGGTGCTGTTAATAGTATTAACTTGTGCTTCCATTTGAATTCCTTACTTAGGTAAATCTCATTATGCACCTGTAATTAAGAGCTATTAATTTCATCAATTTTGAGGATATTTCAGTTTATAAGAATTACTAGCCTTTTAAACATGAAACATGTTTCACACATAATGTATAATAGAAGCAGACTTTTGGTTTACATTAGTGATGCAAGTGCAAGTTCTGGAGCTAGAAAGCCTGGAGTTTGGATCCTGGGTTTGCCATTTACTAGCTATGTATGTGACCTTCGATATCCAAGATATGCACCCCTTCTGAGACTGAAATCATTGAAGCATGTAGACTAGAACCAGTTACTTTAAAAAAGATGATATTAGACACTGCAAGCAATCCTAGGATAAATATTGATTGCTCAGAGGTTTAGATTGCTACTGAATTTCCTTTATTTAAGGAAATTCCCATTAATTTATCTTTGTTGCCTTGAACTTTATATGGAGAGTTGGAAAATACGGTTTTTTAATTAGACAAAGTTATGCGGCTCAAGAGCTATAGTTAAGATTTTTTTTTTTTTTTTTGAATTTAAGGTATTTCTGAACAAGCTTAAAAGAAAATGAATTCTTCCACTTGGCTCACCTTCTGGGAAGCATTTAAATATCATTAATGGAGTCTGTGAACAGAGTACAAGAATGATCCCTTCCTTCAAGTAAGAAATGTCACAGGCAGTCTTTATAGAGTTTTAGGGACTCTGGATGCTTGGTATGGCTGCTAATAGACTACTGTTCTGAAAACTGTTTTCCTGGAGTCAAATATCAGAAGCAGCCTCCAGGAAGTTGCTTTCGGGGATTCCTTTAGTCCTCTGGGTCCTGTTTCATAGGAATACCTCCTGGTTCCTTTCACATAGGAATAACCCCTGAGAGTGAGATTAGGGCGGATTCCCGAACATGCTTGAGGTCCAAATTGGGAATCTCCCAGAAATCACTTACATGAACCCCGAAACCAATGTTTACCTAAATGACTGAAAGGAGAAAATGTGGGCTCTGCCCATTATCTTACACTGGCAAAGGTCCCAGTGGCCTCTATTGCTTTCTTGGCCCCATGGCAGCTACCTAATACTGGAATGCTAAATTGTACTTCCCAATTGATTTATTAATGTCAAAGTGTCAACTCTGTTGTGGTTCAGATAGGATATGTGTGTATTATGTCCATATAATTTTGTAATATGAATTATGCTTTGGTGATGATTATTATTATCAGCATACTTTGTCTTACATATGAAATCTACATTTAAAAAATGGAATTATTCTCTTAAAATATTTCCCATAGAATTCTTTTAGCAGTAAACTTTTTGACAGTTTTTCAGTATTTCTTGTAGAAAGCAATTCGAATTTCTTGTTTAATTTCTTGATTGGAGGGATTCAGATAGGATTAAGATAGGACATTTCCATATATCAAGGAGGAGAAAAATTACACATTCATGACTCTGTAATAACCTCAGATTCTGTTTTATATTCTGTCATTGAGTCTCTTACCTGCAGATAACTTTGATTCTATGTATATAAAATTAAAATTGGTCCAATACACCATTTTGAAGGTCTGCCAAAATCTGAATCAAATTAGGTCAGATCTAAATTATTTAAGACAGTGGACCCAAAATAAAATTAAGTAAAATAGAATGTTTTATTGATGCTCACTGTTGCCAAGTGAAAAACTGCTTTGAAAATGTCACTTCTGTGGAAATAGTGATATTTTCCCACAGGTAGAATTTTAGCTGGAGTACCATTAATTTTTAAAGCATTCTCAAGGCACCACAGAATCTATACATGAGCATTTTCTATTTTTTTTTTTTTTTTTTGTTTATTTATTTTTGACAGAGACAGAGACAGAATGCGAGTGGGTTAGGGGCAGAGAGAGAGAGGGAGACACAGAAGCAGAAGCAGGCTCAAGGCTCTGAGCTGTCAGCACAGAGCCTGATGCGGGGCTCGAACTCACCAGCTGTGAGATCATGACCTGAGCCGAAGTCGGACGCTCAACTGACTGAGCCACCCAGGCGCCCCTACATGAGCATTTTCAAAAGCATTGTAAAATAAATCATAGCCAACATCAGCAGTGATAACTCATGATGATATGTTCCCATGATAGGATATGAGAATGGTACTTTCCTCTTTCTCCCCAAAACTCATAATTTTGATCTAACGATGAAAAAAAAATCAGAAAAATCCCAACTAAGGGCCATCCTACAAAATACCTCATCAGTATTGGTCATGACATTGTCAAGGTCATCAAAAACAGGGGAAGTCTGAGAAACTACCATAGCATCACGATGCCAAAGGAGATAATGATGGTTAAATGTAATGTGGTATCCTGGATGGAATCTTGGAGGAGGAAAAAAGGCAGTGGGGAAAAACTATGGAAATATGAATCAAGTAAGGACATTAGTTAATAATAATAATGTACCATTATGGTCTCATTACTTGTGACAAATGTAGCATAGGAACGTAAAGTGTTAACAGGGGAACTGAGTACGGACTCCATGAGAACTCTCCATACTGTCTGCATCAGTCTTCCATAAGTCTGAAACTATTTCAAGACAAAGAGCGTATATATAAAAAAAAAGAAACCAAAGATGTAGAATTACACTAACATTATGTAAAGTTAACAATGTTCCATCAAATTTGAGTTGATCAAGTAAATATATTGCCATACATAGGGATCTATACCATTAAAATGGACTATAATTAATATACAAAAATAACATTTTACACAGTACAAAATAAATCACTTTGATCAATAAGAGATCCATGAGAAATGCTAATCAACCTTTATGCTTGGAAGGATAATTTTCTGAAAATGTGCTCTCCTGGGTAAGGAATGAGCTTACAACTTATAAACACAGAAATAGACTGGAGTCACAATGTCTGAGTCCTAATTGTACTTGAGAGTCATTATGACTAAGGAGGCCAAAAAGTATATCTGCTAGGGATTCTGTGTGTATTTCCTTTTAGAATAGTGGCAATTTAACTTAGTGGTGTTAAGCACACTAAATATTTTTTAAGTTAAGACTTAATTATATATTGATCTTAACAATTCTGTTAAGACACAAAAGACTCTCTTTTGCTTTCTGTGTTACTTTAGAAACTGTGGGGTGACACTGAGATGAAAGAAACCGATTCGACTTAGAAATTCTCCTTCTACTGTCATGTGAATACTGATACCATGATCAAAACAAGGCAGTGGACAACTCCACGCTGGCTGTCACGGGGTTCACTTAGCCATTTCTTATAACCACAAAGGTCTCTTTGGCCACAATGGCATTTTAAAATCTTCTCCTATTTGTTCATAATCTTTCCATCCATAATATCTGAAATCCCATGATAAAAAAGAAAGACATCATCAGGAGAGATGGAAGAAGCAGTGTTTACTTCCAGTATGAAATGTTATGATATATGCTCTCTTCCACTGGAACTGAAAAAACTTCCAGATGAGTCTTCCCAGCCTCAGTGCATGAGAAGAATATCAAGACCATATAAAAAGGAAGACAAAGCTGAAACATCCGAAGACAAGCAGAAGTGCCCTTTAGTCATCCAGTAGCTCTGCTATTAGATAAGAAAACCAAAGCTGCTAGAAGACTGAATCTGGAGAATATGGGAAAAAGATAATAATTAAACCAGGTCTGAGTCCAGTCTTATCTGCTCCTTGAATATTAATTAAAAAATCTCTGAATAGTTTTTCATTTCACTGATAGTTGAACACTTGAAAGCATCACTGGAGGAAATCAGAGACAGATACACCTTGACTGTAAGAAATACACTTAAAAATCTGGTTCCATCCTTGGTAGGATGAACATAGCACTGATGTTGCAAACCAAGATTTTTTTGTCAAGAATAAATGCTACATCACATCAGATACCAAGACAATAGGCATAAACTGGGACTGTTCTGGGCAAGCTTAGATAAATGCCCATCTTATTTTGAGAAGTTCTAGGAGAACTTAGCAAATAGGACCTAAGACCCTGCTCTGCTTTGTAATAGTTCTTTTTATGGGAGCACAGGAAACAATTGTCTTGGTCAGAATTCTTTATCAGGGTACGCCACAGCTACTGTGTGCTTCTCTGAAAAGATTTTATGGCTGCACAGCAGCAATAAAATAAGCATAAACGAAACTAAAATCCTAAATTCTTGGTATTTAATTGTACTGACATCACTACTGTTTGGAAATCCTATACCTTGATTAAATGGCATCCTAGTGAGCTGCAGAGCTTGGGACCTCCAATAACTGAAGATTCCCAACTTCAGGCTGAAGGCTGAAAGCACCATGGGTCATATCCAAATACTGCTTGGAATTGCATTTAATCTGCAATAAAAGATCTGTGAAACTCCTTGACTGATTTTTTAATTTGCTGTCTTGAAATTTATGTATTATTTTGTTCAAAATAAATACATAATTTTAATTCTAATTTTGGCAAACCCTCCAATACTTCATGAATATCAGTTTATTACTTTAGAAAATTGTATAAATTTTCAAATTGCTGATTGTTCTACCTCTAATATTTTACTTTACCCTTGTCCAGTCTAGGTGGCAGTAAAACCAATTATTATAATCCATTATACTTAGGGATGTAGGTAATGGCCATATTATTTGCTTTGTTATCTGAAACTTTAAAATTAATGAAAATTTTTACATTTAGGTAGGTGGAATGGAATTAAGAGAGCCTTTGTGAATCTACATATAATCCTTTATTTCTTCAGTATATCTCCATTTGCTTTTAACTTTATATAGTTTCTTACAATGTCATCAGAAGTAAGTAGTCAAATATAATACAACCTTATCAATTAATTTTCTATCTTCATGATGGATTTATCCAGTCCATTTCACTAGAAAGCTAGTTTGAACCAGGGTAATTCTCTCCAACTCCCAAGCCCTGCTAACTCATAGTTATTCCTCATCAGTATTAAGGAGCTGTCCCTGAAAGTGAGGTGCCCTTAACGGTATCACCATTTAACTGCAGTCCATAAGTAGAGAGTTGTACTTAACTGTTAGAATTAGATGTCTCTGGGAACCTCTAAAATTATGAAATCCTCGAGAGCAGTGTAACCTTAGCTTATAACTGTGCTTGGAAAAAAGTAGACCTGCCACTTGATTTTCTGACAATATGGTAATGTATTCTGATGATGATATATTATATATATTATATTATCAGAGTAATATTATTCTGATATTATTAGAATAATCAGATTATTCTAATAATAATAAGATTATCAGAATAATATCCTTACAATCCAGAATACTAAAGGGAGTAAAAATATCCTTCTAGAGTGAGGGAGTTCTGTGTTTTTATCCCAGTGCTGGTTGCACGATTTGTTTAATTTGGAGAATTCATTGGGGTATACATTTAGGATATATGCATTTTTATATAAGTATATCGTACTTCATGAAAAGTTTAAAAAGATGAACGTGAAATGAAAAAAAAACATTTTTCAAAAAATGCAAACTGAGAGAATTCATCACTATAGTAAATACACATTATAGGAATTTATTAGGCAGAAGGAAAAGATCCTAAGAACAGAAAAATGGAAACACAGAAAGAAATGCACATCAGAATGGGTGTGTCTGAGTATATAAAACAATTTACTAGACAAAGTGAACAATGACTACACAAAGCATTAATGATATCTTACAGATTTTAATACTGTGTCAAATAAAATGCATAAATGAATTCCAGCTTGTATATTTTCTTAAATTCATCAGTTTGTATACATGAACTAGATTTCCTTTCATCTTAACTGATTTTCAATTATTTCAGTCTATAACATTTGAGTGGTTTTATTACTAATTGTTCTCAGATTTAAAAAAAAAGTAGATGGAATTTTTCTCTTTGTGTAGAAAATAGTATCCTTGAAGATTTCAGAGTATACTGTTGTAAAATATTTCTATTTTTCAAAGTAGTCTTATTTTGAAAGACCCTTCACTAACTTAAAATTAGAGAATAAATCTTAAATGACCAACCATAAATTGAATTATTTGCAATATTATTATGTGTATTAAAATTTATTTTTAAATGCTGTCATACTAACTGCTAGCAGAATTCATGGAATACATTTGGGAATTTTTCTTTATTGAACTACAAAAGACTAAAGCAAGACAACATAAATATTATCAGTTTCCAATTGTTCAAATTACTAAATAAAAATGAAAGTAATCCTAATTTTAAGATTGCCCAATTCAACTCCACTTTGCTGCAAACCAGATATGCCCATGGCTACTCTAACACTACTTAATAGGAGGCAAATTATAGTTAATATATTATAGTTAACATATCTTACTTTTGTAAATCTTACCAGAATAGATAACCATGTGAACACATTGCTGAGGCTCCTACCTGGCTTAAACTTCATTACCTCCTCAATGAACTCACTTATCACCAGCACAAAATAACATGGTCATGAACAACTTTGTAGGTGTACTTTTATAGAGCTGTTTAAGAATTACTGGGGAACTGTTCCCTGGGAGCTTAACTGCTGGTTCCTAGGGTAATCTATATTTAAATGGGCTAAGCAGTGGCAAGTTCCTCTCCAGAATGGCTTTACTTTTTTACTCTCCCACTGGAGTGCATGAAGGTTCTGTCCCTCTACCTCCTCACCAATATTTGACATTATTCATTTACACATTTACAATATTCTCTTCCCAAGTCGAATCTGTCTTAATATTTTTCTAACTTTTACCAGACTAAGAAGTGGAAAACCACCCTTTCTTTGTTGAGTTAGTATTCCTGTGGTCTAAAATGATGCCGGGGTGCCTGGGTGGCTCAGTCAGTTAAGCGTCCGACTTCGCTCAGGTCATGATCTCGCAGTCCGTGAGTTGGAGCCACGCATCGGGCTCTGTGCTGACAGCTCAGAGCCTGGAGCCTGTTTCAGATTCTGTTCTCCCTCTCTCTCTCTCACCCTCCCCTGTTCATGCTCTGTCTCTGTCTGTCTCAAAAATAAATAAAACGTTAAAAAAAATAAAAAATAATAAAATGATGTTAAGCACTCTTTGTCTGCCTACTAGAGCTCTGGGCTTCTTTTATGTAAATTCGTTGTTCTTATCCTTTTTCCAATATTTCTGTTGTGATTGTTGTCTTTTATTGGTTGATTAGTAGGTATTCCTTGGATATACCAGATTTTAATACCTCAGTGTCAGAATTGCAAATACCTTCTATTATGTCATTAACTTTCTTAGCGGTATCTTTTCTTCATTGAACAGGTACCTTTAATTTCCCTTATTGTAATGCTCTGAAAATATTGCCTAATGTAGCCTCCTTCACCTCTCCTCCCATAAAGGTTTTTTACAATATGTCTTAGTACATATTGAGACAAGTCCTCTCCTTTTCTACAAAAAGCCAACTGAAACTTATAGAATAATTTGTAAAGAATTTATATATTTATAATATTGTCTTCCCATCCAAAAGTATAGAATGACTTTCTAATGAAGTGTATAATCTTTTATATCCCTTTTTAGAATTTACATTTTTCCTACGTAAGGATTTGTGTATTCCTAGTTACATTAATCTATACACTTCATAGTTTTATGTTTCTATTATAAATGACATCCTATTTTTTTTAAGTAGGCTTCATGCCCAACATGGAGTCCAACATGGGGCTTGAACTCACAACCCTGAGATCAAGACCTGAGCTGAGATCAAGAGTTGATTCTTAATTGACTGAGCCACGCAGACACCCCAATGATATCCTATTTTTTAAAAGCATATACATTCTAGTTGGTAACTGCTGCTAATGTGACTTTGCATCTAGTGATCTTTAATTTTCATTTCTCATAGTTTTTCAATTTTGTATTCTCAGTAGATGATCATACTTTCTAGAAGTAATAACAATTTTTTTTTGCCTTTTCTTTTTCGTTTCTTGGAACACCAGTAAAGAGTATGAGTAACCACTTTGTGTCAGATACTGGGTAAGATCTGGTAATTAAATGACAAAAAAATGACAAAATGCCATGTCCTCAATTTTAACTGCTTCTTTTTAATATAATCTATTTTTACTGTTACTTTTTACACTCTTCTTATCTCTTCATAATGCACTATTTCATAGTTAACTTATAAAATAAGGGAATTCTCTATAGAATTACAATTTCACAGAGTTAGAAAAGCACCACAAATTATCTATTATCTAGGTGGGGAGGTGCTATCCATTGCCACTAGATGGCATTTATACTCAAATGTAAGATGATACTATTTGAAAATTATACTACTTGAAGTAAAAATGCCTTCTTTTGCTTCAAGCATATACAGTACATTGATTCTAAACATTCAGTCATTCTTTGTCTGATTGTACATACATGACCAATCTTACATAATCAGATACTAATTTGCTTTGTTTTTTAATCCAAAAGCAAATTATAGATTTGTGTATGCATATGTGTACACACACACACACACACACACACACACACACACACACTTTTCCTATCCAACATCCAATCTGCCTTCCTTCTTATCTAGGTGAATGAAGATTTCCCACTGTGAGTAGCAGTGTTGGGACTGAAGCCCAGCCTCTTACTGTGGAAATCTAAGGCAAACTACCCTTCCTTTCCACTCCTGCTCATGGGGTGAGGCCACATCTCCCAAGCTGATCCAAATGGATTCACTTGCCTTTTACTCTGACCCTGGAATGAGTGAAGCCAAGGTGAAGGAGGGGCTGGTTGGAATTCCTTTGTGCTGGAGCCTTTGTGCAGGTATGGTGGCATCTAGTTGTGGCAGAATGGTGCAGCAGTCCTTGTCACATGGGCCTGCCAAACAGCTCTAGTCCTCCTGTTGGTCTGCTCATTTCCCCATCCAGCTCACCCAGCTTCTCAAAGCCTTCCAATGACTCTGTGAGGGCCAAGTACCTTACGATAAATATCTCTTTGGCCTGAGACAGCCAATGTCTGTTCCTCTTGCTCTCAGCCAATATTCTTGTCTAATATGGGGAAATTACTTTTGACTCACTGCGTAGAAACTAGGTTATGACAAAAACAAGCTAATTTTAGACAGGGAAGCTTTGCTAAGTGATTAAAGCATTTCTTCTGAATTAGCTGAAAAATAATTATCTGAGATCAGAAGTAGTGATTTGAATGAAAAATAATGTAGCATGCAAATGTGAAATCCATTTCATATGCTTGCTTAGTTTATAAAAGATATGATTATTTTGCTTATAATCTCTATTAAAAGTGTTTCTGCAAAATCAGTAGTCCCAAACTTGTATTATTCAATCTAAATTAAAACTTTAACACTCACTTGAAATATAATTCTCTTTTATCTCTACCACTATTATTCTCAATGTTTGAAAGTGGAATCATAGTCATGTACATACAACAAACTCAAGACTATTCTCTAACCTGACAGGATCATAATTCTTCAGTGAGCAGTACAAGGATTGTGAACTGGCTAGAATAAAACAAAACAACTTTGATATTTTAAAATCTTCAAAATTAAAATTTCTCTTAAAATTACATTTTAAAATCATGTCATTATAAAATATTTGAACCTTTTCATCCTTAGGAAAGTCATGGACATATAGCAATATTATTATGAGAAAAAGAAATACTAGTAATAATATAATTAAAATAACAATGTTAAGAATGCTATATTATATGATCCTGGCCTAAATTAGTAGTTCCCAATAGGGCAATTCTTCGCTACACCTTCCCTCAGGTTGGATTGCCAGACTTAGCAAATAAAAAAATCACAACATTCAGTTAAATTTGAATTATTTCTAGTTGCCTGTGCACATTTTGGGATAAATAAAAAAAAATGCATGCAACACACCTATTCCAAAAATGTATTTATTGTTTATCTGAAATAAATGATCAGTATCTAAGTTATATACATCTTTCCTGAATATTTCCTTGATGATTTGGCTTTCATTAATAGTTACCTGTTTTGCAGAATTTGCTTACAAAATTCCTTGCAATTAAAGTCTATGTTCTATTTACATTGTAACCTATCTTTCATAGTAATCACATCAACTTAGCTCATTCTTTGAACATTCAGTAATGAGAAAAAATGTTCAACATTAGCTTTATGAGCTGGGATACTGAACACATACTGACATAAAGTCAACAATTCTAAGACATGCTATTTTTATGTGCTTCAAAAAGCATGTGTGCTTTATGTCAGTAAAGTTAACAACTCTGTAAGACATGCTATATTTTGACGCCCATAATACTATCTTTCATGACATAACTTGCTTTTGTATTCTTTTTTTTTTTAATTTTAGAGAGAAAGAGTGCAAACAAGGGAGAGGGACAGAGAGAGAGGGAGAATCTGAAGCAGGCTGCACACTCAGCGTTGAGTCTGTTGTGGGGCTCAATCCCATGACCTTGGTATCATGACCTGAGCTGAAATGAAGAGTTGGACACTCAACCAACTGAGCTACCCATGCACCCCAATGCTTTTGTATTCTTGATGATCGAGTTGTATCTCTCAGACTATAACTTTTTTAAAATGGTGTCCACTGACAGAACTTTGCTGTAAATTTTTATTCTCGTCTTGACTACACATGATAATTCTACTTATTCCTATTCTGTAAGATTATTTAGCAACATCCATATATAAGAATCAAATTCTTCAAAGGATGAAATCCATTACAAAATATAGTCATGACAATTGCCATTAAATTATTCTCTTCAAGATGGATTTTCCCCCCCACTTATTCCTAAGTAATGTTGTCTCTTTTAACAAGAGCCTTGGCATTTAAGGGATAATATTTTCACTAATTTTCTCTTTTATACATTCAACAAGTTCTTTTAAGCAATGGAGTACTCAATAACATTTTCTACTCTTCTTTCAAATTGCATAATCTTATAGCTAAAGAGATCATGAAAACTATAAACAAGAAATAAGTAGGCTTCACTCAATGGGTTATTTCATTATTATTTTTTAAATATTTATTCATTTTTGAGAGAGAGAGAGAGCATGAGCACAAGCAGGGGAGGGGCAGAGAGAGAAGGGGACAGAAGATCCGAAGCCACTTCACTCAATGAATTATTTTATTATTATTTTTAAAAATATTTATTTATTTATTTTGAGGGGCATGGGGGGTGGGGATCTTAAGTGGCTCTGCACTGGCAGCAGAGGGCCCGATGCAGGGCTCGAACTCATTAACTGAGTTAGATCATGACCTGAGCCTAAGTCAGATGGTTAACCAAATGAGCCATCCAGGTGCCCCTCAGTGGATTACTTTAAAAGTCAGCAAGAGGGACACCTGGGTGGCTCGGTCAGTTAAGCATCTGACTCTGGATTTCAGCTCAGCTCATGACCTCATGGTTGGTGAGCTCTAGCCCCACATGGGGCCCTGCACTGACAGCACAGAGTGCCCTTGGGATTCTCTCTCACTCTTTCTGCCCTTCCCTTGCTTGCACATGCACACGCGTGTGTGCTCTCTCTCAAAATAAACATTTAAAATTTTCTTTAATTGCTCAATTCAAACAGGATCAATGCTGAAATCAGAAAATAATTTTATGACAATTACTGCGAACATAAAGGACACCAGGTACTGCTCATCATGTACAATATGACAGAACAGCCAACACCATCCAGAGACTCATTTGTACTTTGTTTCAACTTCAAATAAACACTGCACCTTTAGGCAAACATCCACTAAATGTACATTTTTATTATCTCCACCAAAAGAAGTACAATTTTTATGATTACTCCTAATTCAATAAGAAGAAAGAGTACTTGCTGTGATACCTGGTGAGAAGAGTCTAGGGAGAGTCCTCTAGGGAGGATACTAGACATCCTACAGGAATACTTCCCACAACAAAGAATTATATGGCCCCAAATGTCCACCCTGCTGAGTTGAGAAACTTAGGCTTAGATCACAATTTCATCTGGTGGCCTCTTTGATATAGCAGTGGCTATGGTTCTTAAAAACTTACTTTCTAATATCTAATTTGGCTCTAATTGCCATTTACATTGTAAACTCCCTGAGAGGATGGCTCCGTTTTTAGTTCTCTATCTTCTGAGGGGTGTTGTAGGCTGTCAATAAATCCACAAAGGCTAGTCACTGTTTTCAGTTACAATCATTCCATTGTCACTGGATTTTGAGTCCAAACTTTGGAACTCATATTAGACTACTCTCTGTAAAGAGTACCTGCACTAAGCTGTAGACCTTGAACATTGACTCCAATTCATTTGGGAAAAATTGACTATTTCCATTTTTTTTAAGGGAACAATGACCTTGAAAAAAATAAAGTGGAGAGAAAGGAGATTGGAGAAGAAGGTAGATGCAATGACTAGGAATTGATTTAAGTGAGAAGATGAACAAAACTGCATTTTACAAAGCTCACATTACCCACAGGGTAGAGGGTGGATTTACAGCTGAGAGGCCAGCTAGCAAGTGATTATGGTGTAGAGGTGTGGTCATATTTGAGAGATCATGAAAAGACAGAATTGACAGATGCATGTGGAACTCCAGGAGTGAGATGAGAAGCAAGGATTACTTTCAGCTATCTGAGTTAGTCAACCAAGTAAATGCTCCCATAATTCCATACAGAAGAAAAGCCAGGAGGATAAGGCTTGAACAAGGAAAGAAGATGATGGGTGAAGTACTTGGCCATGCTGTTCTGGAACTCATAACATGAGCCTGGGTTGGAAATAGTAACTTTGGAGTCACTAGAATTTACAGAACTATTTTGACCAGGAAAATTCCTACTCTGTAAAGGTTAAGAGTCTTTATGAGGCATGATACAACTACTTGAATAGAAGTATTTAAAAAGTATTTTGGAAACACAAGGACACAGAGGTGAGTTTGAAGTGGTATAGGAAAGACCAGTCAGGTCAAGAAGAACATGGTTTAATGCAGATTTGTAAGACTGGACTGTACAAGCCAAGATACTTCCTTTTTAATCCTACCTCTAACACTTAGAAGCTATGTCTCCTTGGTCAAGTTACTTAACTGGGTATCTCAGTTTACTCATCTGCAAAATGAATATGAAAAGGACATTTGAGAATTAAATAAGTTAATAAATATAAACTTTTTAGAACAATACCTGAAACAGTAAGATCACAATAAATGCCTGTGATTATTCTAACAACAATTGTCATTATCAATCAGACGGGGGAAACAAAATGAACCAAGGCATTAATGCACCAAAATACCCAAAGCGAGTTAAAGAATGTTAAGAGGCCTACGGAGGATGGCAGCACTCTACCTAAGGAGAGATGACAGGAACTGGCACTTACTAGCACAGTAGTAGTGACAGGCATTCCCCTTCTAGAGGAGTCTTTTCATCAATTTTTACAGTTATCAGCGCAGCATTGTGCGTCCATATCAGAACTAGGAAACGAGGTTCATGTTAAGCAAGCGTGGGAATCACATCACTTAAAAGCTGCATGTTTCATGTAAGCCAGTCACTTGTAACAACTGCGCATGAAATGGCACGCCCACTTACATGAGCCACTGCATTAAGGGTGGTCCAAGGTAAGACAGTCTCATCAGGCATTTATAGGTCTTCCAGTTGAGATGGGCTCTACCAATCAGGGATCATTTTTCATCTTTTGTTTCAGTTCTCCTTACATTGAACTGATACTAGAGGTTGCTGTCACAACCCATCTAATGTACACATGTACAACAGCACTATACTTACAGTATTTGTTGTCTCTTCCTCTCTGTGCAATATGCATTTATTTTTTAAATCTTTATTTTGAACAAGTGATTCATAATGCCCATGTGTCTTACTATGCAGATGTTTACCTTGGTCATTTGATTCAGTTGAATTTTGTCAAGTTTCTCCACTATCAGGTTACTCACTTTACCTTTGTTGTTGCTAAGTATCTTAGGAAAGATAGCTTAGACTATGGAAATCCTGTTTGTCTTCAAACATTTGCCCACTAATTTTAGTATCCCCCAGTGGATCTTGTTTGCAGTATTTATTACTGTGGTGTTTGCTGACTGGTGATCCTCTGTATCTCCAGAGTCTCTGTTAACATAAGCAGCATGACTTAGTGATATCATTCACACATTTTTATATGTTTCCAAGGAAACAGAACCAGAAAGTTAGCCAAAGGTTGAACTGTCAGGGAGAATGGGAAAGGGTACAGTTAACCTTTTAGCCACAGAGGCTGGACGCTTCTTAGGCAACAGAGTGGGTTGTGAGGCACAAATGCATGTAGAGGAGGAGAAAGGAAAAAAATGGAGGAGAATAAGAAGCTTCTAAACTGGGTGCCAGAGTATTGCTGAGGATTGTTCAATATATTTTGCTGGAAAAAAATTCTTTTATGCCTTTAGTTTTTCTCTTTAGAAATCAGTGTCAATTCTTGAAGTCAAGTTGGGGTTGGATGTGTACCTTTTGGCCCATTTTTATTTCCCTGTCTCTCCCCTCAAACACTGTATTTACTCCTTCCTCCTCCAGCTAATGTGTTTACTAAGGACCCTGTTCTTTTCAGTGGAAGCACTCATCACACTTTGAATTATTTGCGTGATGTCTATCCTCTTGGCCACGTGGTCAACTCTGTGTGGGCAGTAACCAAGTTTATTTGTCCCTAGTATATAGCACAGTGCCTAGAACATAAATGTTGATATACATTAAATACTTACTAAACAAATGAAATAGAATGGTTAAGTTCTATAGTATTATGTATATGCTACTCTAGGTACATCAAGTGTTCAATAGGCTACCATAAGCCAGGTGTGAAAATATTACATATTCCTGACAAGAAAATGTATTCTGAGTTCTTAATGAATGCCTTACAAATGAACTTCTACAATGCAACCCACTAATGTGTTTCTAACAAGACTTTTCCTTTATATGAATAAAGTTAAAAACAGAAAAAATGTCCCTCTGTAAAGTATCTTATTTTATCTGATTAACACACGTTAAAATATTAATATTCTAATATTCTTCTTTAAAAAGCATAGTGAAAAACACAGCATCGCTTAGTTAATAAAGACCATCATAATATAGTAGGAAAAAGTACTATCAACTTTAAAAAAATACCTATATTAATTTCCTGGCTCTTACTCTGGTCACTTATGAGACTGTGCGCTGAGAACCCAGCTTATCCTAGCACCAGTTACCTCACTTGGAAAATATAAAATTTAAATGATGGTATTTAAGTTCTTTTCCAATCTAAAAAGTGTATTTAAATAGCTATGACTTTGTTTAGCATGTTTTGAATAAAAAGCACAATGTCAGTAAATGATTAATAAATCCTTCAATATTATTTGAAAAAATAAAAAATAAGCCAAAATTAGCCCATTACCTGGAACAAAAAGGAAGGAAATATGTGTGCTCTAATATTAATCCCCACCTTTGAGAACCCTGGGGAATCTGCCCCATTGAAAAACTACATTACCCAGTTTTCCTAACAGGTAAGGGTGGGACTAGTACAGATATGAGTACAGATATGAGAAATGTTTCATGGTACCTCCTTGCACATGCCTGGAAAGGGAGAAGTTGTGTCCTTCCTCCTTTCTGTTGCCTTGAATTTGAATATTAGCACTCCAATAATCAATCATCTTAGACTACAATGTGATCAGACTGGAAGTCAGGAGTAACAGAACAGAAACACACAAGGATCTGGGTACTCTACCAGTTCTGGAAGTCTACGTTGGGTTTCTCTTGAGTGAAAGGATAAAATCTGGGAGTTTAAGCTACTATGTTCAGGTCTCTAGTATTAGCGGCTGAATCTAATTCCAAATGACACTAAAGTAGTATCAAATAGCTATTAAATTAAGTAATATTAATTTGATTCATATTAAATTAAACTGAATAACTCAGTATATATAGTTATTTTTAGTAGGATCAAATACAACACTGACATATTTCGTACACTTTTGTTCTTTTACATATATCAAACTTTATTGAATTTTTCACAATTATTCCTAATTTTAAAAAATTATCTTAATTATCTTAATTAATTACCTTAATCAGTGCTTGATATGTTACCACACAGGTTGATTCTCCCAAGAAGCATAAATTTTTATGAATTTCAGAAGGCTATAAAAACAATCCCATCATTAAACTACCTTAGTACCATAATTAATTTTTTTTTCCCAGAGAGAAATATAAAGCACTGAACAACTATATTTTAGGTACCATTCAAGAGAAGGTTCAGGCACAGCAAAATATCAGTTTTACTTATGAGAGAATCCCGTGGAATTCACCTGCAAATATAGATATAATATTTTAATAAGACTCCAACAATTATAGCATATATAGGCCTTTGTCAAAATGATCTGTATATAAATGACTATATTCCAGCAATTCTTCCTAATTCAAGTTTTCCAAGACCAATAGTGACTAAATTTAGGATAATTAAAAAGACCCTATATGATATATACTCTATATCATATATATCCTGTCTTGTGTGGGCTTTATTTGGGGCTTTACACTTTTGGGGCCATGGCATTTTTAAGGCTGGGGCAATTAAAATTATGTATTGAGGACAGATATTAATTATTAGGTTTTCATTTGCAAACCAACCCTTATGAACCAAGTGGAAACACTGGTTAAAATCCTACAGAAGTCCTTTTCATAAGTTTTGACGGAGTCCCACAAAGCAAACTATATTTTACTTGTGGCCAAGTATACATATTCACTTATATTTGAAACGAAGTTTCACAAAGAAATATTTATTCTTACTATAAGAGTGATGGTCTCTCTTCTGGTCTACCCCCACTAGCATGTGTGCATGTGTTAAAACTACATGCTACAATTCACTGAAGTCCCATTTAAAAATACTACTTTAGGGGCGCCTGGGTGGCGCAGTCGGTTAAGCGTCCGACTTCAGCTCAGGTCACGATCTCGCGGTCCGTGAGTTCGAGCCCCGTGTCAGGCTCTGGGCTGATGGCTCGGAGCCTGGAGCCTGTTTCCGATTCTCTGTCTCCCTCTCTCTCTGCACCTCCCCCGTTCATGCTCTGTCTCTCTCTGTCCCAAAAATAAAAAAAAATAAAAAAATAAATAAAAAAAAAAACGTTGAAAAAAAAATTAAAAAAAAAAAACTACTACTTTAGAGTGACTGGATTTCAGAGAAAATCTAAGTCAGACCTCACAATTCAAAATTAAGGAAAGTGAAATGTCATCTAGAGGTTTCTTTGTCCAAGATGACAGAGCTGTGTACAGCAGAGCCAGGCCTAGGACTGAGGTCTGTTTATCCCCAGTATTCTAGGAAAACATAACATTAGGTGAGGGATATCGGTGTTTTTAAAAGTTCAAAATGCAGAAGTATATGGGTTAGAATATGTACCTGTCAAAGAGGTCTTGGCATCTGAATCACTGAGGTTTTTATTTATTCTTTATCTTGGGGGGAGCTTTTGAAAGTTTTTTTTTCAATGTATTTATTTTCAAGAGAGAGAGGGAGACAGAGCACAAGCAGGGGTTTGGGGCAGAGAGAGGGAGGCATAGAATCTAAAGCAAGCTTCAGGCTCTGAGCTGTCAGCACAGAGCCCGATGCGGGGCTTGAACTCACAAGCTGGGAGATCATGCCCTGAGCTGAAGTCGGACACTTAAGAGACTGAGCCACCCAGGTGCCCCAAGTTTTTATTTTAATTCTAGTTAGCTAACAGACAGATTATATTAGTTTCAGGTGTATAATATAGTGATTCAACAATTCCTGAATAAGTTTTTAATTGATGATTCATTTGGCTTTTTTCGGCAGGCTTGAGTTTGGAAATTCAATCAGTGAGTAGTTTATCTGGTAAATTGCCCTTGTAATTAAATAAAACTATCCCCAGAAACTTAATTGAAGAATGTCTACCCATCAGTAACACCTAGAAGCTACATTTTGTTTGTTTGTTTATGTCACATTTCTGGCACCCTGCTCTTTGAAAATCAAATTTAAAATGACAGGTTGCTTTTAACTTCCTTAAAGGCATGAACAAGTAATTGCAAACTCTCTGGTATTGAGTGTGTCACAGAAAAGGCTCATTTTGTAGGTAGTAATCTTTTATTCATAGCAACATAAATTGGGAATTTCTAAATTTATAATTTAGAGCTTATAGTAATTAGGGATTAATAAAAATCCAGAAATAGGTGAGGAGAAAGGCAAATTAAAGAAATGCTGTGGGAAAGAAACGCATTTACTTAGAATTTTGTTGATATATAACAAATCTATAGGTTCTTTTACTTTTGTAGGCCCTTGCCCCTAAGTGTAATGAATTTATGATGGCGAGGAAGCTTCTTAAATCTATTACCACTTAACCCAACAAGTCTCTATATTTAAATAAAAAAGAAATACATTAATATCAACAAAATTGAGTCCTTTGCATCTATATGTCTGCTCCATAAGTATTTGTTAATTGCAAAGTAAAAAGTTAATGTTACTATAAAAATTACCTTGAGAAAAATCAGCTGTTTAGTTAAATATCTTTTGTATTACAAAATGGTAAAAAAAAAAATAAGTGAGAACCCTAGTGCAGAATACAAGTATATACAATAGTTTTTACAATGTTTCTTTTTGAAATAAGCCTACTGTCCAGAAGGGCAGCATATTATAGTTAAAAAGTCTACTCTGTTGTTATAAAAGCATGTTGGCTTTACCACTACTGTGTGAAAAGCAAGTGATTTGTCCTCTCAGATACCTAGGAACCATACATGTTATTTCACTGGTGAGGAACCCACCTGGCTAATCTGTTGGGGAGAGGGCATGAGATAAGTTAAGACGTATCAAGAAACGGGTTAGTTTTATTCTAATGCATCACAGCCAAGAAGATAGGAAGGAAGGGAGTAAGTGAGGGAGAGAGAGAGAAAAAGAGAGAGAGAGAAAGAGAGGAGAAAGAGGAAGGAAGGAAGGAAGGAAGGAAGGAAGGAAGGAAGGAAGGAAGGAAGGAAGGAAGAAAAGACAATTGGGTAACCTATCTCATTAATGAAATTGAGTGAAAACAAAACTCCCAAATAATACAAACTGGGAAGAATGTAATTTTAGAAATTTTATAATTTATATTGACTGCCTTTGACATTGGGGTTTCTTCTAAGCTACACAATCGTAACATGGATATAGATCATTTGGAAGCAAACTGCATGCACATTTTTACCGAACAGCGTATCCCTATCAACTCCACCACTACTTCTCACTCAGTTTTACTTCCTTTCAACCAGTTCTACTGATTCTTGGCTTTCTAATTTTATTTTATCAGCTTTCTAATGTTTTAGACTCAGGCCTCTAACCACATCATGAACTTCATTTCTTGATGCACAAATATATGCCAGAAATGTGGCCTCGTGTGCTTCCTCTGTATTTTATCTTATTTCTGTATTTCTTTGTATTTTTCACGACAAACATTAATATATCAGCATATTTTCCAAAGAACTTATTTCTTTGGGAGCCTTCTTAATTGATAGTACCCATTTAAGTAAAAAAGTTGAAAATACATTTCACATTCATGACTAACGTTTACATATGTAAAGATATGCTGAATTACAATAGTTTCACACTCTTCGCAGCCCTTTCACACTTGGCAATGCTCTGAAATGTAAAATGCAAATATTCTTTTCCTTTTTTTTTTTTTTAATACAAATGGTTACATCAAGGTTTAGGGAGTTTGGTGTTTGCTTAGTCATGTTTAAGGAACTACTGGAACTATGTTTATTTTTGGGACAGAGAGAGACAGAGCATGAACGGGGGAGGGGCAGAGAGAGAGGGAGACACAGAATCGGAAACAGGCTCCAGGCTCCAAGCCATCAGCCCAGAGCCTGACGCGGGGCTCGAACTCACGGACCGCGAGATCGTGACCTGGCTGAAGTCGGACGCTCAACCGACTGCGCCACCCAGGAGCCCCAAGAACTACTGGAACTATGACTAGAAGTGTTGAGCTTTGAGTTCATTGCTTTCCACCACTTGATTGATATTGCTTAAGATAGGTCATTTTGATAGTGGGTGATGAAGAATTCACAACAATAAGCCTAATATTTACTCTTTTTTAAAAAAGGGCACCAGTTTAGCTAATATGCCTAAATACATACATAAATCTCTTTAAGACTCTTATCAAGAGACACCGATAGGACTTCCTGGGAATGAACTAGGCAGATCAGTGAATAATAGATTCTTAGTTCACAGTTGCTGTGGGAAAAATGAAGGATCCAATTACAAAGTCTGAAAGGTTTCCTATAATTAGTGGCTATTATATTACTTTTGTTATGACATAATACAGAGCAAAGGAAAACTGGAAGAGGAACTGCTGTTTCATTTCTTCATTATTTTCCTAATTGCTTTTTTACTAACAGCCTACATTTTAAGGAAGCCAAGCTGTAATCATTTCATCCATTACATTAACCTGTCATTTTGTTCAGGAAATGTGAGGCAAGTTTGGGTCTTCACTTTAAGAATACTAGGAGATCCAAACCTCTCCTTCATTGACTATAAGCATACTTGCAGAACAGCGTGGTCAATACAGGGGAAATGTCTCAGACTTATATTTCTGTGTATAACATAAATATCTACCAAAGTAATAGTTAACTGAGTGATGACTGTATACACTTTCCAAACGTGTTTCATGATGTTTTTGACACTTGGAATTATGAGGTCTTAAAACAGAAAGAAACAAAAGCAAATAAACATATATAATAAATACATATGTATGGAATATATAATACTAGTAATACTTGAAAATAATGTAGAATTATTGGGTTATTTCAAGTTTGTGCAGGAAACACAAGTGATTTAGATCAGAGGTAGAACCAATCTATTCAATAAATACCTCTTAGAGGTGTTTATATTTCATCACTTTCTGAAATAATAAGCCAATAATGACCCCTACAACATGCCAACAATTAACTCCTTCAGTTACTTTTCCTGCCTTTCCTTAAAAGGGTGATAATTATACGATGTTTTCTTTCTTTCTTTTTTCATGTTTATTTATTTTGAGAGAGAGAGATGAGAGAGTACGAGCAGGGGAGGGGCACAGAAGGAATCCCAAGCAGGTCCTGTGCTGTCAGTGCCGAGCCTGATGTGGAGCTCCATTTCACAAACCATGAGATCATGACCTGATCTGAAATGGAGTTGGACGCTTAACCGACTAAGCCACCCAGGTGCCCTCTAGGATCGTGTTTTCAATCCTTATCATAAGAGAATGTCCCAGACTCATTTTTACTAGGAAAATAATAACAATAATAATACATTGAGCATCTCCCAATGCACGAATTCATACTACTGCTACATTTTAAACAATCTACATGTCAACTGTAAGACATTATACATACATCAAAAATATATATAAAATTGAAAATTGAAAGACAATGTTTAAAAAACCAAACTTTTCCAGCATCCTTCTTATGTGTGCCTATGCCACTTGGAGACCACAGATTATGGCTTCCACACATCCAAATCCTAACCTATTTGACAGGTTCAGCTCAGGTCTGCCATTCACCACCCAGACTTCCTTGGAGTACTCTGGCAACCATGCCCTCATCAGTTCTTACCTTTGTATTACAAAAACACATTTTTCACATAGCATACATCTAGTTTTTAGCATTCTTTCAACATAAAGATTAATTGTAACATCTTCTGTTTAACATCTTTCCAGGTGTTGTAAAATTCACTATATATTTGGCACAGGTGAAAAGTCTTATTCATATGAAATAATTAGAAGACTGAACTTCTTGGTGGGGTGAAAAAGCACACAAGGTTTCTGTCATACCTATTGCTAGTTTTACAGGAGAAAATCCCATATCTGGTACATCCCATTTAGAATTCTAACTGATGTTTTATTCTGAAAAGAAAACAAGTTAAGTCTTCACGTATGTGAACACCAAGCTTTTAAAAAATATTACATACGCCAATATTTTGGAGAACTAGGAATGTTTGTGTTTCAAAAAAGAAGTCCCAACTGATGCAAAATACTTGCCAAATACCTTTGTTGTGAAAGAAAAATGGATAAATAAATCTTGCTTTCAAGAATTATTTTAGACATTTCAAAACCAGGCAAGAGGGAGCCTTTGGTTTGAAGAACATAGCATAGTATTAGGAACCGTGAGTCAGACAAAGCTCAGTTTGATCTCCAGCTCTCTCATATTCCGGCTGTATGAGATGGATACATGACTTTACTTTTCTCAGCCTCAGTTTCCTCTTCAAGGAGCAGATGACAATAGCGCCCGTCCTCATGCTATTGTGTGCGTTACAATAGAGAATGCATATAAGGCCATCTACTTTAGATAAATACTTTATAACACAAAGTGCTGAGAGGGGTGCTGAACACAAGAATGACTCAATAAATATTAAATCTCAAAATGCTAAGGGTCAGTTCTATGCTTGTGTGAGATAACTGGACAGGGTCAAGG
This sequence comes from Panthera uncia, assembly GCF_023721935.1. Taxonomy (NCBI): domain Eukaryota; kingdom Metazoa; phylum Chordata; class Mammalia; order Carnivora; family Felidae; genus Panthera; species Panthera uncia. Next base: position 65,451,697 of record NW_026057584.1, on the reverse strand, counting down.
GGGATTGTCTGAGAGCATGCCTTTCCATGGAGAAATGCTAAGTGTTCCTAAAGGAATCCAATCTGCTGCAGGAGCTAAGTAGCATCGTATTCGAATCAAGCAAACTAAACTGGCAAGGAAAACTGCTTAATTGAAAAATTATTAACCACATTCCATTACTTCGAATAAATGAAGCATCATTAAAATCTCATTTTGATATATTTTTAACTTTATAAAGCTTTTTAGTACCTATTATTTCATCTGAATCTGACAATGTTTTGCTGCTAAAAAAGATACCATTAACCATCACCTAGGAGTTAACATCAACGTGAAACATGAGAAACCACAAAGTAAAGCTTTTTGGTGAGAAGGCATCTTTTGAAACTAAAGATTTGTAATTTTTACACTAGCTTTGAATGGGGTTTTCCTAGTCATCTGTCATGAGAATCATTCAACCTTGCAAGAATGATGGGCTTGGCCAAAAGAAACTAGAGAATAAATTTTAAGAAGATATATTTAAGCAGTATAAACAATTATCATCAACAAAGAACACACTGCTATGTGTTAGGTCTTCTGTAAAAGACAAAACAAATTTTATGTTGCTATGATTTTTTTTCCTCCACTGCACAAAACATCTGATTCATTTTGACAGTCTTTTAGTGATCCCTTTAATGTGTGTTTTATCAAAAGGCACCTAAAATTCTTTGTGCAGACAGGAAAAAATAGCCAAGCTAAGAAAGCCAGAGATGGAAATTTCTAGCACTGATGTCACAGATGTGACTTTAGATGAGAAAATCCAAAATGTGTGGGAGGAGAAGGTCACTAAACATAAAATTCCCTGCCTCTGATGTGAAGCAGGAGTGCAAGTAAGAAAACAGTTGAGTCATGTCCTTTGTTATCTTGGCAAGCGGCTTTTTCTCAAGGCACCAAAGGGAGCCTTGACCATGTTTCAGACCTCATAAAATTGATGAATTAGATTTGAGCTGATTGTATTGCAAATACACCCCCAATTACTCCAGGAGTTAAAATATCACAGCTGTCACGTAAAATGGGAATCTGGTGGCGTAATAGGGACTTCTGCTATCATCTGTATGGGAGAATAGCAGGCAAATCACTGCTTTATAATAAATATCGTGATTTAATGGTACTCAGTGTTCTTTCACAGAATCTCTATTCTTAGGTTATCTTTAGGACATTTCATGACAAAATTGGTACTGAGTTGTGGTGTGCACCACTTAGAAAATTAGCCAGTGACAAGGGAGCTTATACAAAGCTGTAAAGGCCATCAGGAAAGAATAGGATATCTGAGAGTAGGTGGAGTTTGGTTATGCTATAGAAGAAAACTAATGTATATATATAAAGCAGTTAACCCTGTGTTCAGTGCTATGTTAGAAATGTAATCTCTTCAGCAACACTAAGAATGCTTTTTATCCTTATTTCAATTCATAGAGAATGAGAGATTTCATTTGATATACTAGAAAGGGGCAGAAGTAGGCATTAAACTCAGTTCTGCCTGTTTTAAATGTATTTACCACGTTGAGGTAAGCAGACTCTTGAAAAAGTGGGGCAAAATAGGGAAAAGACGATTATTGACTAACAGAGATTTAAGATTTCAGTTACAAGCAAACTCAATAGAAAGGCATTTCAAATCAATACAGGAATAAGAATAATTTTGAAAATATATGTTTGCCAGTAAGTCCTGTTGAAGATGAAGGTATTTGTTACTTTCCTTGTGTCTGAGCTCCCAGAGTGCTATGTTGCCATGATATCCTTGGTCATGTTTTCCCCAACTATCACCTCCTCCCAAAATAAAACTGGCAGTGTTTGGCCTGTATCTTTTTATTTTCACCACAAAAGGACATTTTCTAATGATGCAAGTCAGAAGGTACTAGGGGAAAAAAAAGACTGCTTAAACATAGGCATTATAAATTACACTTTCCAATATTTTCACTGAAAGAGAACTAGACTAGAATTCTCCCTGAATCTCAGAAATATTCTGCACTTAAAACAATGATTGTGGAACATGTGTTAAAGTTCTATGCCACTAGGTCTGCTAACTGGGATTAATAGGCTGCAGACCTCTTGTCATCTGCCTGGAAACCACCAAGATGGAGAATTCTGTACTGAAATACCAATAAGGAGTGCCTCATCCTCTTGCTTCTCTGATCCTCTTGATCAACCTGTGTTCCTGTGAGAGGTAATTTGACTTGCCACTTGGAAACAAGGAAAGATGGTTCAGTGATGCCCTAACACTTGCCCCTTCTTTTCTGCCTTAGACAATTTCTCACAAAGGCCATGGGCTTGCTCAGGGAATGTAAAAATGGAACAGATCATCATGAAAATCTTCTCATAATTTAGCTCTAACCTTAATTCCAAAATTTAATACCAAAGACCATGAACCTTTTCTCTTTTTTTCCCAAATGAATCTACCATGACTTGGCATTTCTAAAATATCATTTCAGTCTTGCCTCAGGAAAACTGAACACAAACTGAACACCGATTATTCATTTCAACAAAGTAAGAGAATCTACTAAGGTTCTTAATGTTTTTAAAACAATGCAACATTGTACAATAGAAAATGTATCAGACATTTTAATTTATACAATGTTTGAGCCATGCCTAGGACACAGAGCCAGGCCTCTAGGGGCATTTCTCCTAATGAATGAGAGGTGCTCTGCCCAACTGTTTGTGAAAGATGTGGTTCAGCTGCTACCTTGACAACAAAAAGCGAGCACATTAGTGACCTGAGGGACTTCAGAGATACCTGCTATTGTTTGACACCAAAAGGAATTGGAAACTTACTAAACATAGAGCAGGTGCAGAGAAAACTATCATTGTTCCGTCTCTACATCATGGGTTCAGGTAGGAATCGAGCTCATGGAAAAGGGTCTATAATATATAAAAGTGCATAATAAAGTACATGACTTCCAATAGTAGGTGGAAAAGCCAGGAGAGGAAAGACTCAGAAAGACAACAAAAACATAGAAAAACAGACATCTGCACAGTAGTTTTGAGACAATCATTCAAATCACTTGATCCTCAGGCTGGACAGAATTCAGTTTGCTTGCAAAGCTGGATATTTCAAATATAAAAAGAATGGGGTATTGGGACTGGGACTAAGTTACCCATGTGCCTGCCACATTTCTCACATCACTTTGATGATATCTGACTGGTCTACTTTTCTAAAAGTTTTCATGTATTATGGTCACCCTGAATTAATAAGAATGGTCTTTACAGAACACAAGCAGTATCAGAACTGCGAATCTGTCTGAAATCTTGAGGCACCGTGCTGCCACTCTCTCTTTTTCCATCTCCCTTGCCCACTCCCCTTACCCCCCCTTCCTTCTCCTCTCTGAGATCTTGTATTTTTAGAATATTCTGTTGTTTCCACTTATACCTTCTGAATCAAAATAAAATATTTTCATCATGTCAACTAACTACTTAAGAATACGGATGAAAATAATGTCACAACATTGTCCAAGGTCCAGGAGGTTCATGAATCACTGCTCTTAGAAGGCCTCTGACACCCAGCACCCAGGGGATTTTTTTTTTTTTCTGGCAAGCAGTCAGACTGGGAGATTAGTGTTTCTAGTGGGTGACATGTCTCATGTACAAGTTGTGTTTGTTTTCCTGGCTTAGTAAAGTGCTATTTAAGTGGACCCCCGATTGAGGTGAAAAGCCTTGAGTTCTATGCTATTTAGAATGTCTCTCAACTAAGTGCTTCATAATTAACTAATTAATGTTCAACACACCTGCAGCACTTTTAGTACTATTCCATCATTCTTCCGGAATTATAAACACATTAAGCCTTTATGTGAAGTAATCAATAAATGACAACACTGAAAATAAATCCAGGAATCAGTGTCTAAAGTACCTGGAATTGACTGGCGGTAGACTGTCCTCCCCTAACCCAATGCATATGGAATTCATGTCCCAGAATTTAAGGAGTCTAGTACATTCTGATCTTGAGCATATGTCATGGGGCCATAAGGACACAGAAAAGGATGAACATTTAAGAAAAACATAAGATAGGGTCACTAGGTAAAATGCATTATGCCTAGTTGAATTTGAATTTCAGATAAACCCAGGACCTATATAAAGAAATTGGCAAATTTTCTTGAGCATGTTCCAGAAGGATGGAGCCTTTTCCTATAATAATATGGTAGGAGACTCAAATCAGGTGCATGTTCAGGGACAACATGGGGGAAAGATACCGCCTGTTTCACAGCTGACTGCCTGCAACTCCCAGACAGGATACCAGGCAGCAGTCAACTCATGAGTCAATAAAAATGAGCTAATATACTACCTTTGTACATGTATAATTGTTCATTATTATATAGATGGTTTTCTACAAAGGAAGAATGGAAAGGTTTTCCACTGTAAACATTACAAATAATACATAAATAAACAAATAAACAAATAAAAATAAACTATTTTCCAGCCTAGATATGTCATTCAAGTTCAGCAAACTCATATTAATTTTCCATATACTCTTTATTGCCCTGCTCATTTAGATGATACTACTAATCAGTATCCAGTTCTAGAAATGACTACATTTACTATCTTGTGACTCAAATACAGTCTTAACAACTAATTAACAAGTCCTACTGATTATTCTTTCTAAATCATCCCTATACTCATTCCCTTTTATATCCGCACAGCTTTTCTCCTTTCTTTACCTCTTATCTGAATTATCACAGTAGTCTCCTCATTTCTAGGTTTAGTTTCTTTTCTTCCTCTATATTCATCAGAGTGGCAAACAGAAACTGATCACATCACTTCTCTATTTAAAAGTCATCAATGTCTCCCCCCAGGGTTTATGAGATTAACCCACAGAGCCTTTTCTACATGATCTCAGCCTCAGTCCCTGAAATTCACCCCTACCCACCTATCCAAAACTCTGGCTTCTTCAAGATCCTGTCTAAGGAGCACTTTCCTAAATCTCCAAAGTAGCTACTCTCAACATGATCTGAATCTTATTCATCTTTCTACTCTCGATATTTAGCCCAATGGGGCACATACTGGGTAGTCGGTAACTATTGATTCAATGGTTACACACTCTTTTCTCTTTTCCTTACTTCAGAAAAAAGAGAACAGAAAAGGTGAGAAAAAGCTCAAAACTGAAGTCCTCAATGAAATTAGAAAGTCACAAAGTTATATAATGTGCTCTCCACTTCTCTCTTATATTTATTATTATTCTCTATGCAATTAATTTTATTTCCATTTCTACACTGAACCAGATGTTTTGCTTACTGACTGACAACTTTCTCCTCATCTTACAATTTAGGAATAGTAAACATTCTCAATGGTCAGAGAAGTTAAAATATTGTCAATTCTGCCAGTGCGAGTGCCTGGGTGGCTCCATCAGTTAAGCATCCGACTCTTGATTTCGACTCAGGTCATCATCTCAGAGTTTGTGAGATTGAGCCTGGTATGGGGCTCTGCTCTGACAATGTGGAGCCTACTTAGGATCCCCTCTCTCCCTCTCTCTCTCTCTCTCTCTCTGCCCCTCCCCAGTGCTCTTTCTCTCTTTCTCAAAATAAATAAATATTCAAAAAAAAATACTATCCATTCTGCAAATTAGAATAGCACTGTAAGTAGATATTGGCAGTAAAGTACTATAGGAACCTAGAGAAACCATATCTAAAAAATGTTTCAAATGACCATGTTAGGTCTGCTATATTTTCAGTTCAGAGCCTTTCTAGCTGTTGGTTCACGGACTTGACTCTAACTCACTGTACTATAGCTAAACCATCTCTAGATACCAAAAACATTTATAAAATGAATAGTTTTGATGAGGATATCTCTGTAAACTCCTTTCAGAATGAAAATTGTATTCTATTTTTCCTGCATGTGTAAGTTGTAGGTAATTTGAGTATTTTACATAATCACACAGATTATCAAACAGGCTGGTAAAAATGCCCCTTCAGGCACCTCATATTCATTCTTGTCGGGGCTTTGTGACACCTCTTTTTGTGTGTAATATGCCCCTCACTTGGTCTCACATAACTAAACATCCCTGTATGTGCCTCAGCAGCAGAAAACCCATTAAAATCAGAGCTTAGCAAACTGCCTTCATCTCTGTTGACTTTGAAGATCTCAAAATTTAAGATTATAGGGAGAAATAGAAATTTTGATTTGGGGAATAAAAATTAGCATATATAGAGGTGTGCTCAGGAATTCACTAATGAAAATTTTAAATGACAATTACTTTCGGTCGCTTCTTTAACTGTGTTTCCTATTATTTTAGACACATCAAATTAAACTCTCAGGAACTCATATGTAAAATAAGGCAGAAGACTATAATTTTTGAAGATTCCTTCAACCTAGTTATCCATGATTCCATGATCGTAAACACATTCTCTGCCAGTCATTTTGTAATTTCTTCCTGATGGTCACCAAGGAAAAAGTGAAGGGTTATTCACAGCTAAAAAGAATATTATGAATACATGCATTACCTCAAGTGGGTTAGTGGCAAGTGTATTAATATATGATGGGGCATGATATTATTAATCAAATATGGTTATAACTAAGAATGAGAAACCGGAATTTCTAGAACTACAAATATAGTTGAGGTTAATCCTATTTGATGTGACATTTTTGAAAACTAAATTCTCTTTAAACTATTTTAACAACAAAAAAAGAAAGCTTATTTGGAAAGCTCAGGGAAATTTTCATGAACACACATACACAACTATATTTTTTGTACATATATATCTAAGTGAAAAAATATATATAACTTGGGGACACACAGGCTTCCGCTGAAAGAATTTAAAAAAAATAATAAGATGAAGTATGAAATTGCCAAAACAAAGAATAATAATATAAAACAAAAACAGTAAGGGGGATGAGCAAGTCAGAAATATTTCCTTTATCATGTGTTATCAACTCCACAAGTACTCTGTAGTCCACAGAAAATCATGAACTGCATAAAGCTCATCATGAAAAAATGTCTTCCTGCAACTGAGCTGAGGAATTTAAAGATGTCAAAGGTAAAAACGTATTCCTTTTTCAAGAGAGATGGGTCACATGATGATGTTCTATTGCAATATCTTCATGGCTCCCTTGCCAAAGGACTGATGTATATTTAATCACTTTATCTAATGGATGTGATTTCTCAAGTCACAGTTACCCATTAGGAAAGCTCTTGCTCTGGTTCAGCTCAGCAATCTGATTACATTTCCTGACTTTGTGGTTTCAGAGAGGCAGAGCTAGTGGAGAATTCCCTGGCTGATCCATCTGTCTTTGCTGCAGACAACCGACTACAACATGATCATCGGAGTCATTAGGCTTGGGGGTTGGGCAGAAAAATCATGTAGATTCACAATGCCCAAACCTTTTGAGCCAGGTGCCTATATGGTTAATCTCAATTACCAAAGAACAGATCTACTGTTTTATTATTTTTTTTTTTCAAAATGCCCTACCCTTCTTGATTGAAATGGGAACAAATCTCATTCTGGAGTTTTACATAATTACTATGAAGCACATCATCAGCGTACCTAACACCACATAAGAATACCACCACTTCCTTTTTTTTTCCAGTATAATATGATACACTTTTTACTGTTGTAAGACGTAGTAAAAATATATATGAGGGCTAGGCTGCTTTTCCATAGTCTGCCTTCTTCAGGATATTCTTAAGGAATACCTACAATGTTGAAGTTACACTTGTTGTGGCTAAAAAATAAAACTACTACATGTAAGAAGGAAAAAACCTTGTTAACGCAGAAAATTGGTAAGTTTTCCTATCATAATTTAATGGAGTATCATTTTACACAGCCTTACTTAAGATAGCTGAATAGAAAATGTAAAATAGATAAACACATACTGATTTAAAGATGTACTTTTATTTTTTTTTAATTTTTTAAAATGTTTTATTCATTTTTGAGACAGAGAGAGACAGAGCATGAACAGGGGAGGGGCAGAGAGAGAGGGAGACACAGAATCCGAAGCAGGCTCCAGGCTTGGAGCTGTCAGCACAGAGCCCGCTGCGGGGCTCAAACTCACGGACCGCGAGATCATGACCTGAGCCGAAGTCGGACGCTTAACCGACTGAGCCACCCAGGCGCCCCTAAAGATGTACTTGTAAAGATTGTTCTACTCAACAAATATTTACATAGTTGATAAATGCATCTTTTGTTGAGGCAAGAAATCGAGCAGGCAAAATATGATTTAAACAAGAAGTAAAGTTCAAAAAATGAAATACCATGGCAAATTAATGATAATGATAAATTAAAACATAAACCTACCATTAAGAGCAGAGTGCAGCATGACCGAAACTAAGAAACCAAATAATGCATTAGCAAGGACCTGATATCCTGTCATGAAATCTACAGTATTTAGGAAAGCAATCCTCGATTACAAAATATTAATCACTAACTAAAATATGTATCACGTTTATTTTTAAATTATCTTCATTAGAATTTTTTTTACGTTTATTTATTTTTGAGACAGAGAGAGACAGAGCATGAACAGGGGAGGGTCAGAGGGAGGGAGACACAGAATCTGAAACAGGCTCCAGGCTCTGAGCTGTCAGCACAGAGCCCGACGCGGGGCTCAAACTCACGGACCGCGAGATCATGACCTGAGCCGAAGTCGGCCGCTTAACCGACTGAGCCACACAGGCGCCCCTATCTTCATTAGAATTTTAACAAATTCTCTAAAAATACTGTTTCAAATTTTTCTCTTTAGCTATAACAATACTGTAAAATATTCTCCTATATCCTTATCAACATACCATTGCTCTACAATTACAAGGAGAGGTGTGCCTGGGTGGCTCAGTAGGTTGAGCGTTGACGTCGTCTCCGCTTGGGTCATGATCTCATGGTTCCTGAGTTAGAGCCCTACATCAGGCTCTGGGCTGACAGCTCAGAGCCTGGGGTCAGCTTCAGGTTCTGTGTCTCCCTCTCTCTCTGCTCCTTCCCCACTTGCGCTCTCATTCTCTCTCTCTCTCTCTCTCTCTCTCTCTCTCAAATAAACACTAAAAAAAAAATTAAATTACAAGGAGATATTGAGACTTTCATGTTAATCAAACTTTAAAGAAGGGAAGAAATTCCAAAGAGAACCTATTTTAGGAATCCCAGTGTTCCACCTGAAAGGGTTCTCCACTTTTCTGTGCTGCTCCATTCTGTTGCCTCCATCAGTTGAAAACTGGGTGTCCTTTCTGTGCAACTGAGATGGGCTACATTAGTAGCTTTCAATTTTGGAGTGTTAGGAGTTGCTACAACAATAAACTGTTTTCTCTATACCAAGATTTAAAACATTTAAGGGTGTGTCTTTCCATTTGACCTATTTTTCTTATTGAAGCACTGCAAAATTTCTTTTGAAAAAACCAGCGGTGCTGTAGAAAATGCTTTAAAAACTTAGCTGGGTAGTACCAAGGAGATTGGGTCAATTATAGAATGTTCATTAAAGGCACAAGAGATTCTATTTTTGCCATGGGAAATTTGATGACTTTCTTCTGCTTTAAGCAGAAAAAAATAAATAAATAAAAATCCTCCATAGCTCTGCAATATCTACAGGGTGACCTGCCCTATGTCTGGTCTGGCATAGAAAGCTTTTCCTAATGTGGGACTGACAGGAATAGGGGCTCTTTGCTTCCGCTATTGGCAGTCTAATCTCAACTACTTCACTCTACATTTTATTTCCCCAAAGGGCAGCCAGATTATTTTACGATCCCTGTTTTCTCATGATGCTCCATCTATCCAGTTTTGGCTATCCTGATCACCTGATTACTTATAATATTCACTTCAACATCTCTTCCACAAAGACATTTGACCTCATTTCCTATCTTCCTTCCATCAAATATAAATTAGCCCTTCATTAGCTTTTCCTCTCATCCTTCCTGTCTGCTTTGGATTCCCAACTGCCCCCGAAAGCAGATTTTTTTTTACATCATAGCTCCAACAATGCTTCATTTCTTTCATCAGTCTCCATGCCTGTCTTCTTCAACTAGACTTTAAGCTCCCTAGACAGGAAAATTGTCCTAGGCATCTTTTATTACCAGGGCATAGCATGGTATCTTGACATCATGGAAACTTACTAAATGCTTGATGAAAGATAGCTTCTCCTAACCAAAACACTTGAAGAAGTATAAGCATCTTGTCCTTAACACAACATACATATCACACAGATTTGTAAACAAACGTTAGTTATTACTTAACTAAGTTACTTAAGACTTCTCAATATTTTGAAAGCATCTTCAAATACTTATAACAATCAAGAACTATCATTGACTCTATATAAGAAACATTCTTTAAAAATCCATGGCTCTCTCCATTTTTCTTTTTCTCCTCATTTAAAAAATTAGAACCTGGGCACCTGGGTGTCTCGGTCAGTTGAGTGTCCAACTTTAGCTCAGATCATGATCACATGGTTCGTGAGTTCGAGCCCCACATTGGGCTCTGTGCTGACAGCTCAGAGCCTGGAGCCTGCTTCAGATTCTGTGTCTCCCTCTCTCTCTGCCCCTCCACTGCTTGCATACTGTCTCTCTCAAATATAAATAAACATAAAAAAAAAATTAAAACCTATTTGGAAACGAAACAATTCCTAACCTTATATACAGCTTAACATGTGCAAGAAACGTATAAGTTTTGCTATTATAGTCTGTTTCTCATTTTAGTGATACTAACATAAAAACCATTGATGATCTGTTTGGGTTTAATCGAAGCAGCTTTCTTTCAACCATCAGCAATAAAGTTAAAAGTTTTATCAGATGGATGAGAAGGGAGACCAACCAATATGGTGGACACCACCTAATTACACCTTAAAATTCTACAACTTTGAAGTACACTAGTCTTAGAATTTAAAAAGCCATTAGAGTGTTTTTCCATTTTCACCAGTGCTTAAGCCCCCCCAACATTGAAATATTTTACTCAAAATGTACGTTTGATTAAGGACATATCACCAAATGTCTGGATCTCTAAGAAACTGATAAGACAATTGTTTTAGAAACCCAGGCACAGATATAATACTAGATTGTTGATTAATTCTAACTTAAATTTTGCCATTAAACAGTGCAACTTATTTGAAATTTGTAGGTAAAAACAAGGTTAAATTATGCAGGAAATATTTTATTGTCATTAAATCCAAGGCACAGTACTCCCCTGAAAGTTGTGCATATAATAAATTTGGGGTTACTAATATGGTTAAACATAAATGTAGCCAGTTTTCATTGGTAGAAAATTGAGAAAATATTGAAAGACATAAAGATTAAAATAAAAATAATTTCAGAAAAAATTATTTATGTTACTTTGAAATATTTACTTTGTCTTCTTATGTACATACATTTGGCCAAATGCTTTCCAGAAAAGCTATAAACATTTATGTTTTCTCTAGCAATTTATAAGCATATATTTTTCCATACCCAAACAATATTAAGTATAGTAATTGGAAAATTCTTCCCAATTTGATGTGGGAAAATAATTTCTTTTAAAATGTACCCTCCATGGAATATGTCTGTTTCTTCTTTGATAAGTCTGTTTATTTTCTTCATCCTTTTTCTAATGGGGCATTCTTCATTTTCTTTTTTCTTAATTTAATTTTTTAAATTTATTTATTTTTTAACATGAAATTTATTGTCAAATTGGTTTCCATACAACACACAGTGCTCCTCCTAACAGGTGCCCTCTTCAATACCCATCACCCACCCTCCCCTCCCTCCACTCCCCATCAACCCTCAGTTTATTCTCAGTTTTTAAGAGTCTCTTATGGTTTGGCTCTCTCCCTAACTTTTTTTTTTCCTTCCCTCCCCCATGGTCTTCTGGTAAGTTTCTCAGGATCCACATAAGAGTGAAAATGGTATCTATACCATAGATATGGTATATATGGTATCTATCTTTCTCTGTATGACTTATTTCACTTAGCATAACACTTTCCAGTTCCATCCACGTTGCTACAAAAGGCCATATTTCATTCTTTCTCATTGCCACATAGTATTCCATTGTATATATAAACCACAATTTCTTTATCCATTCATCAGTTGATGGACATTTAGGCTCTTTGCATAATTTGGCTATTGTTGAGAGTGCTGCTATAAACACTGGGGTACAAGTTCCCCTATGCATCAGTACTCCTGTATCCCTTGGGTAAATTCCTAGCAGTGCTATTGCTGGGTCATAGGGTAGATCTATTTTTAATTTTTTGAGGAACCTCCACACTGTTTTCCAGAGTGGCTGCACCAGTTTGCATTCCCTCCAACAGTACAAGAGGGTTCCCGTTTCTCCACATCCTCGCCAGCATCTATAGTCTCCTGATTTGTTCATTTTATCCACTCTGACCGGCGTGAGGTGATACCTCAGTGTGGTTTTGATTTTTATTTCCCTGATGAGGAGTGATGTTGAGCATCTTTTCATGTGCCTGTTGGCCATCCAGATGTCTTCTTTAGAGAAGTGTCTATTCATGTTTTCTGCCCATTTCTTCACTGGATACTTTGTTTTTCAGGCGTGGAGTTTGGTGGGTTCTTTATAGATCTTGGATACTAGCCCTTTGTCCAATATGCCATTTGCAAATATCTTTTCCCATTCCTTTGGTTGCCTTTTAGTTTTGTTGATTGTTTCCTCTGCAGTGCAGAAGCTTTTTATCTTCACGAGGTCCCAATAGTTCATTTTTGCTTTTAATTCCCTTGCCTTTAGAGACGTGTCAAGAAGAAATTGATGCGGCTGAGGTCAGAGAGGTTTTTTCCTGCTTTCTCCTCTAGGGTTTTGATGATTTCATGTCTCACATTCAGGTCCTTTATCCATTTTGAGTTTATTTTTGTGAATTGTGTAAGAAAGTGGTCTAGTTTCATTGTTCTCATGTTGCTGTCTAGTTATCCCAGCACCATTTGTTAAAGAGACTGTCTTTTTTCCATTGGATATTCTTTCCTGCTTTGTCAAAGATTAGTTGGCCATAGTTTTGTGGGTCCAATTCTGGAGTCTCTATTCTATTCCATTGGTCTGTGTGTCTGTTTCTGTGCCAATACCATGCTGTCTTGATGATTACAGCTTTGTAGTAGAGGCTATAAAGTCTGGGATTGTGATGCCTCCCACTTTGGTCTTCTTCAAAATTACTTTGTCTATTCGGGGTCTGTTGTGGTTCCATACAAATTTTAGGATTGCTTGTTCTAGCTTCGAGAAGAATGCTGGTGCAATTTTGATTGGGATTGCACTGAATGTGTAGACAGCTTTGGGTAGTATTTTAACAAATTTATTCTTCCAATCCATGAGCACGGAATGTTTTTCCATTTCTTTGTATCTTCTTCAATTTCCTTCATAAGCTTTCTATAGTTTTGAGCATACAGATGTTTTACATCTTTGGTTAGGTTATTCCTAGGTAATTCATTTTCTTCTTTTGATAAGGGGTCTCTCTTAAGAATATTGAACCCTTTCTACAAAAGTTTCTATTTACCTTTTTTTGCCAGTTTGTCATTTTTTTTAAAAAAAATGTTAATGTTTATTTATTTTTTTTTTTGGGGGGGGGGAGAGGTAGAGAGAGGGAGACAAAGAATCCGAAGTAGGCTCCAGGCTCTGAGCTGTCAGCATACAGCCCAACATGGGGCTCAAACTGCACAGACTGTGAGATCATGACCTGAGCTGAAGTTGGATGCTTTATTGACTGAGTCATCCAAGCGCCCCACCAGTTTGTCATTTTTTAATTTTTGTCTTTGGTAAACCTGGTTTTTAAAAATAAATTTAAAAATATATAATTACAGGGGCGCCTGGGTGGCTCAGTCGGTTAAGCGTCCGACTTCAGCTCAGGTCACAATCTCACAGTCTGTGAGTTTGAGCCCCGCGTCGGGCTCTGGGCTGATGGTTCAGAGCCTGGAGCCTGCTTCCGATTCTGTGTCTCCCTCTCTCTCCGCCCCTCCCCCGTTCATGCTCTCTCTCTGTCTCAAAAATAAATAAACGTTAAAAAAATTTTAAAAAGAATATATAATTACAAAACAAATAAATAAAATAAAAATATGTAATTACTACTTGAAAGAACTACACAATTACTGTAAAATATTCACATTTTTGTGCATATATATTTTTTTCTTAGTGCAAAAGCAGAGTTTTATTTTCAGGATATAATTTCTTGGAAGCACAAGACTAGGGATGAGATATTCATACAATCCCTGGAGACTTGTGTGAGGCTGCACAAGGTTGCTCGTTTTACCTCAAATGAAACCATCCAAAGTTTGCCTCTTCTCTTTTCTCAGTGTTTGGGTGACATACCTCTCCAGATCTTTCATAGAATCTTTTTTGAATTTGGAATTTGAATATCAATATTTCTTTAGTTCATATGACTCTATTCTAAATAAGGCAAATAACAATATTACATGTTTTCATACTCATTATGGTTTGCAAAACACTTTTACAGGCATCATTCATTCATTCAAATTCATTCCAGACATAGTTTTGAGGACCTATCATATGATTAAAATTAAACTTCAGTGCAGTTAGTAACTCCATGAACAGAACACCTTTAGGTTGAATACTTGAGCCACAACCGCAGGTTGATGACTCATTTTTTTCCCTCATTAGCATTCTTATATTTATTTTTGAAGAATAAATATAGCTACAAAACTCAAAAGTATGTATAAAGAAAAGTAATTGTCCCTCTCTCCCTTGTTTCTCAGCTACCCAGATTCCTACCCTGGAGGGATCGACTGGTACCAATCCCTTGTGTACCCACCTACATGTTTTTACAAACACATCTATACCTACTAATTTTCCTTTTCATACAATTAATACCCTGTATACACACTGGCTTACATTTTGCATTTGTCACTTAAAAATATAGCCTGGAGGGGAGCCTGGGTGGCTCAGTCAGTTAAGCTTGATTTCAGCTCAGCTCATGATCTCACGGTTCGTGAGTTTGAGCCCCCATATCGGGCTCTGTACTGACAGTGTGGAGCCTGCTTGGGATTCTCTCCCTCTCTCCCTCTCTCTCTTCCCCTTCCCTGTTTGCACACACTCTCTCTCTCTCAAAAATAAATAAACTTAAATATATATATAATATATATATAACTTGGAACTATTTCTGTATTAATATGTAGAGAGCCACCATGTCTTTTTACAACAGTTTCATAAATTCCATTTGCATAGATAGGACAAAATTATTTAGCCATTCTTCCTTGAGGAACATTTCTGTTTCTTCCCAAAGCCACAATGATTATCTCCTCATACATAGTTTCACAGTATGAAATTATATTTGTGAGATAAATACCTGAGAGCAAAATCTCTGGGTCATAATTATATCTGCATTTATAATTTGGACAAGATAATATTGCCAAATTACTTTTCATAGAGGTTCTACCAATTTATGCTCCCCAAAACAATATGTCAGGGATTGTCTGCACACACCCTCAACACAGAGTTGTATAAACCTTTTTTCATCTTTGTTATCTTAAGAGGTGGGAAATGATAACTTGCTATTGTTTCAGTTTGCATTTTTTCTTATGAGTAAGGTTGGGGATCTTTTCAGATCCTTAAAATGTGCTTCATTTCTGTGAACTCCTTGTACACAGTCTTCATCCATTTTTATAACGAGCTATTATTCTGTTCTTATTAATTTAGGAATTCTTAATATAATAATAAAATAAACTGTTTTCTGTAGCATAAGATGCAAATATTTGCATCAGTTTTTTGTTTTTCATTTCTTTTGCATTAGTCTTTTGTTTTTCATTTCATTTTTTTCATTTCTTCACTTCTTTTTCTTTTCATTCCTTTTCATTTCTTTTGAAGCATTTACTATTTTGTTAAAGTGAATTCACCAATTCTTTCTGTAATGGCTATTGTGTTTTTACATTACTTTAGAAAAAAAGTTCTATTGTAAAATTAAAAAAAAAATTCTACCTGTTTTCTTCTAGTAACATTTCTTTTTCTTTGTGATTTGTATTTTATATTTTAAATATTTTATTCATCTAATATGTATATTGGGTTAAGCTGTGAGGTAGCGATTTGAATTCATCTTTATTCCCATTGCTTTCCAGTTTTCCCAATGACACTTATTAATTAATATTTCCTCCCACCTTTTTGAGATGCTATTTATAATTCTCATACATAATTATGTCTATTTCTGGATATTACATTTTATTCCACTGTGCTATGTATTTTACCAAAACCACACCATTTTAATTATTCTAATTTTATAAGGTAATTTAATGTTTACTGGGGTTAGTCTGAGTAGATATTACTGTGTCCTGTGTATATTGTCCCAGATAACTTGACTCACATTATCTAATTTCAGAATTCTTATTTTTATTTTCATTGGAATTGCAGTAAATTTATAAGTTAACTTAAAAAGAACTGCTATATTGGATGCCTGGGTGGTTCAGTCAGTTAGGTATCCAACTCTTGACTTCAGCTCAGGTCATGAGCTCATGGCTCGTTTGTGACTTCGAGGCTCACATCGGGCTCTGTGCACTGACAGTCAGGAACCTGCTTGGCATTCTCTTTCTCCCTCTCTCTCTGTCCCTTCCCAACTCACATGCGCATGCTTTCTCTCTATCTCAAATAAATAAAACTTAAAAAAAAAAAAGATTATTGTCAATGATTGTCGGCATATCTAAAACGGTTAGTAGGAATATTCATGTAGTTCCATCTACACATGATGTATGAAGAAAAGAAGGAAAATATTTCTTAGCCCATATTAAATCTTCTCTAGTAGTCAGAATTAAACCTTTTCTGAGAGCACAGACCATCACTGACGTATATAACCTCTGAGGTCACTAAAGTATGGCTACAAAAGAGATTGTACACCTTTTTATAAAGTGTTCTATACAGAGTGCATTTCCACTCTTTGATAATGCATGTATCCACCTCACCCAAAACATTAACATGGTTTAGGAGAAAGGACATAATAGCTTTGGTGCCAGGCTGATTTAGGTTTGAATTCCATGATTGTAAGACCTAAGTAGCTCTGTGGCATTATGCAAATTCCTCATAAATGAACCAGAGAAAATACCCATCTAACAAGGTCATTAGGTAGAACAGAAACACTTACTGTGCCTACCACAGTGCCTAGGCTAAATAAATATTAGTAATATTATCATCTCTCCCTACATATACTGCAATTTTAAAATGATAAACCATGAATCAGTGGTTAAAAGTAAAACCTCATTGAAATCTTACAGGAAGAAGGGCACCTGGGTGGCTGAGTCGGTTAAGTGTCTAACTTTGGCTCAGGTCATGATCTCACAGTTGTTGAGTTCGAGTCCCACGTCGGGCTCTGTGCTGATAGCTCGGACCCTGGAGCCTGCTTTGGATTGTGTGTCTCCCTCTCTCTCTGCCCCTCCCTCACTCATGCTCTGTCTCTGTCTCTCAAAAACAAATAAATGTTTACAAAAATAAAAACAAATAAAAAAAATAAAATCTTAAGGGAAGAGTATTTGCTGTTTATGTTGTATTTCATTTTCCTATGTTTGTGGCTTTAATCTAAAATCTAGATCTGCAGTAAAATAGGAAGACAGAATAATAGAGTTGTTAATTTTGTGGCTCCATAATGAGAGAGGCCTGGGTTCAAATCTCATCTCTTTTACTTACTAACTTGTGTTTTGGGCAAGTTAATTAACCTCTGGAAAGCTTGGTTTCTGCATCATAAATTAACAGAACTAAAAATGATTATCCTACAAGGGCATTTTATGGGAAAAAAATGAAACACTGCCTTTTAATCATTAAGCACATTTCCTGGTACACGTTAAGCGTATAATACATTCTAACCATTATTATTAATGATTTTTACCAACTTTCTTACAAATTGATTTTGCATACCTAATGTTCTTAAGAAAGGAGAACAAATTTGGTGACTTCATAATAGATAAAGTTTTGTATTACACATACAGAACCTTTTCTTCTTAATGATATTTATTTCTAGAGTTTTAAACAAGAGAACTATGATCCTTGCAAAGGTAGAACTGCACTACTCTCTACCGACAGATGGCGATATATATCGCACACAGCCATTCAATTCCTACCAACATAAAGCTCCTAAGTCCATGCAGTGCATGCAGAATGTGGGCATTGTTCTTAAGCAGTAATGAAAATTATTAAATCCATCAGGCTTGTTCAATTCCAATATACTGAGAGTGTTGTAATATTTGAAGCCAAAGTAGAAATGATAAAAGAGATGAAACTGTGAGAAAATAAGGAATATGGCAAATTCATAAAAGCGTAACCATCTGATAGTAGAAATGATTCTTTAGGACTGAGCAGGATCATGTAATGGTTAAAAGTGCTGAGCTTAGGTAACACCCAGCAAGATATGAGGAAATATTACTTTAAAAAACAAAAAGAGAATATGCTTTAGTAGGAATCAAAGGATTTTCTTCAACCAGAACTTAAAAATAAAGCAAGAGAAAGCTAGGTATTCATTTAAGAAGGCAAAATCTGAGCACAGTGACAGATTTTGATGAAATATTCCTCGAAGCCTAGGAATGGTTCAATAACGAAAGGTCCTTTAATTCAATATCAACAAGTGAGTTAAGTAGCATGCATACCAATCTACATATAAGATTTTTGTTGTAAACATTCTTTTAGAATGTATATCAGCAGGGGAAGGAGCTAAAGAAACATCTTATTTAGTGGCAATTCATTCTAGGTATGGTGAAGTATTATGGAATAAATAACATAAACTTACAAAAAAAGCCTTTTGAAAACTCATGTTCACCAACTCATGTTCCGTGTTTCATACTTCAGGGAGCCAGAGGCTAAAAATATGGTAAGGCAGTTAGTAGCCCTAAACTTAATCTGGGAATATGATGAAATACATATAATAATGTGTAAAATGTATTCTCTTTTGATGTTGTTATTGTTTGCAAGATAGAAGATGAAGGGTATTGCTATTTTTTAAAAGGCGTTAGTTAAATGTATGATAGCATTTCTTACTCTCACCATTCTGAGACACATTTTTCAAAATTCTACAATACATAGCAACAGACTTAGGATAATGGATAAAATTCCAGATTAGATAGCAGCCACAGAGTAACAAGTGAATTGGAAGAAAATAATTCCTATCCTTCCTCAAATTTAAATTCCAATAGATATCCGACCAGGATTCTCAGATAAGGGGAGTGTTGAGGCAAAAAGAGTCTAAAACAATTCAATGGTAAACGTACTTAATTTTTATTTACAGGCTTTACTACTTTTCTTGTTCTAATTAATGCATGGAACTGTTTGTAAGCAAAAAAGATGTTCATATATCATATTTTCATGACAATGTAAACCATACTCAGTGACCTTGAATTTCCATAAATAGTCTCCGTTTTTTTATGTGCTGGTAGCTACACAAGGGGAAAGGTACTGCCTACGGGATTTAACCACCACAAGAGCTCTCTGATGGAACAAAAGATATTTGTGGTATAAATTCTAACCTTCAAACATCAATTCTCAGTAGCAAACTTCTAAAAACACTTCTAGCAAAACTGATTGAAAAATTAGTGTCCTCATAAGAATTAAGGGATAGATGAAAGGAGAGTTTTAAACTTGTTTTATTAAAATGAATCTAAGATTCTAAAACAAAGAAGTCATTGATTTACTAAACACTTAAGAAAATAAGACAGTCTTTCTTTTTCATTCATTAGTCATGTACTTACTCAAGTATTATTTAATACTCACTCTGTGTAAAACATTGTTCTAGTTTAATCAGAGGAGATTAAAATGCAGCAAGACAGAATTCTCGCTCTACTTAATCATATCATCTAATGCCTCAGATTGGAATATAAACAGTTCCTGAATCTATTAACTATATAGCAAGAAATCAGAATTCCTAGACTACATAGGAAGGGATGAAACCCAAATATTTTTCAATAATAGGATTGGTCAAAAGGATAAATAAACCCAATCAGACAGCAAGAAAATATTATATTCTTTCCATATCAGCAATCTCCCTAAGTTGCTGGCATACTCTTCCAATAATTAAAGGATTTTAATCATAGAATACAAGAAAAAAAAAAGAAACGAAAAGTAAATATTCCTTACTCTGAATATTTACCTTACTTTCAGTAAGGACTGAGTAAGGATATTTGAGCTAAACACACAAACAACAACAACAACAACAACAACAACAAAAATAAAGCAGACCTCTGGGAAAGAAGGATGAAGGGGATGAAGAGAAGTTGGAGACTCTTAGACTCCATAACATCTACAGGAATTGAAAAAAAAAAATGAATCCAATGGATCACAGACCTAAACGTAAGAGCTAAAACTATAACACTATAATAAGAAAACGTAGGAGAAAATCTTTAAAACATTGGATTTGGCAACATTTTCTTGGATATGGCACCAAAAGCACAGGCAACAACAACAACAAAAAACAGATACAATGGATTTCATCAAAATTGAAATCGTGCATATCAAAGGATACTATCAGATAGTGAAAATATAACTCTGAGAATGGATAAAATATTTGCGAATCATATATCTGATAAGAAATTAATAACCACAAGATATAAAGGACTCCTAAAACTTAACAACAAAAGCAAACAAATAACTATTCAAAAATCAGCAAAGAACTTGAATAGACATTTCTTCAAAGAAAATGTACAAATGGTCAATAAGCACACGAAAAGATATTCAAACTTCAGTAATCATGATAGAAATGGAAATAAAAACCACAATGAGATATCACTTCACATTCATTAGAATTGCTGTTATTTAAAAAGAGGAATAATAAATGAAACCTTGTGCATGGCTGGTGGGAATGTAAAATAGTGAAGCTGATGTGAAAATGGTATGTTAGTTCTTCAAAATACTACACGTAGAATTATTACATGATTCAACAACTCCACTTGGGGAGTTAACTCCCCAAATTAAAAAGCAGGTAAGCAATCAGATAGTTATCCATCAATGTTCACAACATTATTATTCATAATAACCAAAATGTAAAAGCAACCCAAATGTCCACCAACTGATGAATGGATCAACAAAATGTGATATACACACACAATGAAATACTATGTAGCCTTCAAAAGGAAGGACATTCTGACACATGCTACAACATCTATGAACCTTAAAAATATTGTTCTAGGTGAAATGAGCCAGACCCAAAAGGACAAATATTAAAGATTCCACTTATATGAGGTACCTAGAACAATCAAATTCATAGATAAAGAGAGTAGAATGGTGATTATCAGGGGCAGAGGAGGGAAGAGGCAAGTAATGAGTTATTGTTTAATGGCTACAGAGTTTCAGATTGGGAAGATGAACAAGTTCTGGAGATGGATGGTGGTGATGGATACACAACAATGTGAATGTACTTAATGCTCTTGAATTGTACACCTAATAATGATTAAAGTGGTAATTTTTATGTTATGTATATTTTATCACAATTAAAAAAAACTTAAATTCACAAGAATTTGCTGAAAACTTAGAGAAGAGAGAGTCAGTAGAATCCCAAAGTCACAGCAGTGAGCAGTGGGTCAGGCATGACAGGACACAAGTATGCTTCCCTGCTGTCTATGTTGCCAGACAATACTCCTTGATATCTATGCAGTGTCACTATTTCATAAGAAGAAACTGTACAATAGATACAAAAATTAAGCAAAATATGACTGCACTCTCACCCTGTTTTAGTTTCCTGCATTTAAACATTTAGAGATACTCTCAGTTGTAACCTCTGACACGTTAGCTCTTTTATCCTCCATTGCAGATAGGGAGAGAATATAAAACATTTACACATAAATCTCAAAAAAAAGATCAAAAAGATTTCATATTATATGGCAATTAGGAGCTTCTCAAACATTTACTTGGATTGTGGGGTACCTATGTTCAGAATGGGATCCACTTAAAAAAAAAAAGGCAGAATTCATCTTCTCCCAAAGTTTGCCCCATGCTGGTCACCGCAGCATTGGCCCCTCATACAGCCTTCTAGGCAGATGTAGTAATCTTTCCCAAGTTAGGAAGAGGCACACATCTTCTACTACTTTCTACCTTCTCTCTGCACTTAGTCGCAATGACTTCCTTGCTGTTCCATGAACACCTCAAATATGCCTTCAGGCTGGTGCAATTGCTACTCCTCGTGACTGGAATGATTGTCCTATTGTTTCCCTGGCTCTCTCACTTCCCTACCTCCCTCAGGTCTCTGCTCAAATATCACCTCTAAAAGGCTTTCTAACCACGCTTACTTATTAAATAATGCCTCCTGCCCTCCATTCTCTCTGTCCTGCTATATGTTTCCCCACAGCATACACATAGTGGTTTGTTTATTTACTGGTTATCTGCCTCCAAACTAGCATGAGACCTCCATGTTTTATTCACTGCTATTTCCGCACCACAATCGTGTCTGAGTAGCTACTCGATGAGTACTTGCTGAAGGAAGAAAGTGAATAAAGGAAGAAGGAAGGAAGGAAGGAAGGAAGGAAGGAAGGAAGGAAGGAAGGAATTACTATTCAACTGCAGAAACATAAATGCTGAGAACAGTGATGCTGAGTTTTAAGAGCTGACCTGGATCTGTTCAGCTTCCCTTTACCGCTACCCTTAGGATCTCTGCCAGGCTCTCCCTCCCCACAACCTCAATGGCACTGATACCAACTTGGATGCCAACTCCTGATCTACACATTTTGGAGGGCCACCAGATAGGGCTTAATTAATGACTGATCACCAGCTCAAGACAAATGGGTTTGGAAATTTTAGTTTTAACATTATTATTATCATTATTTTTTAATGTTTGACTGCAGACCACCTCTTAAGCAAATCCTCTGACAGATAACTCTTTTAGGAAACGATCTGGGCATCAGTCTTTGTAATGCATCAAACTGAGTACATGTTAAGATATTTTGGCTCTTTTATGTTAATAAGACTAAATACTGTCGTCTAGAATTGATGAACCCAAACTGTGGCAAAAAAAAAAAAAAAAAAAAAAAAAAAAAAAAAAAAAAAAAAAAAAAACAAGCAGGAGTATTGTTCCTTTCCTGAGTCAGAATAAGAAATAGGACTGTTTTGTCGGGACTTAGTAATGATGAAAAGTTGGGTTTAAGAAGTCTCAATTACTAACCTCTTCTTATTTCTCCCACATACTTAAAAAGTAAGTTTCAGTGAAAAGGAACTATTGTAAATGAGTTAAGTATATGCCTGTAATAAATATGATTCTTTTCTTCAGCAAATCTGTACTAAGAATGACTGCATACAAGGCACCGTGCAGGGCCACCAATATGAACAAACTACAGTCTCTGCCCTTAAAACCTTAACAGTCTAGTGGACAAGCTGCCAATAGACACCAATTAGAACTCAGACACATCATAGAATTCAAGAATTTTCATGTTTCTATATCCCACTCAAACAGTATCTAAGTAGATACCAGAAATTTAAAGAAAATAATCTGCACTAGGAAATTATAGATATAATGCAAAATAAACTAATGTCCAAAAATGTTTTAAAACCCTTAAGAGTGAACACCTTGAATCATTAATGTTACTTACTTTAATTGACACAAATCAGTCTCTTTGCGATAATAAGTTCTAAAATTCAGGTTACGTTGAGTATATGAACTTGGGACACTAAAAATATTTGTACTCCTCTAATTAAAAATGTCTATAAGGGCGACTGGGTGGCTCAGTCTGTTGAGCTTCCAACTTCTGCTCAGGTCATGATCTCACAATCCGTGAGTTTGAGCCCCAAGTCGGGCTCTGTGTTGACAGCTCAGAGCCTGGAGCCTGCTTCAGATTCTGTGTCTCCCTCTCTCTCTGCCCCTCTCCTGCTTATGCTGTGTCTCTTTCGCTCTCAAAATAAATAAATATTTAAAAAATTTTTGAATGTCTGTATTCTTTTTTTTTTTTTCTTAAGAGAGAGAGCGCGAGCAGGGGAGAGGAGCAGAGGGAGAAATAGAAAGAGAATCCCAAGCAGGCTCCACACTCAGCATCGGGCCCAATGTGGGACTCAATCCCAAAACCCTGGGATCATGACCTGAGCTGAACTCAAGAGTCATAGGCTCAACCGACTGAGCCACCCAGGTGCCCCCAAAATGTCTGTATTTGTAATTTCTAGGACACAAGAACTTTACACGAATGCTGTCTTCTTCTTTCCTTACCCTGTACAAGGTCACTTTGCTTCCTCTACTTTTACGTCCCCCTAACACCCAGAATCTCATGCCTGGCTTCATTCCCTCTTTTCATCACTGAGTGGAATGGACTTCACCCAGACATTTCACACACACACTCCTTTTAATGGTACCATTCCTTTTCTTTCAAACTCTTGTCTATATTGGGAAAGTTCCTTTGATTTCCTTAAAATAAAACAAGCAAAATATTCTAATTGTGGCCAAGTCAAGTCAAAGTAATACAATGACACCCCTAGACCAGGAACACAAAGTCACTCAACCTTTAAAACAACCTCAAAAGCACTTTTAAAGTATTGATACATTTCATAACATCATAATATCTCCAAATGTCCATCTAAATCTCAACTTCAGTTTAACACAAATACACCGCCACCCAAGAATCAGTATCCAAGAAGAACATTTAAACAATCTTCAATCTTTCTTTCTCTTATTCTCTGGTATTGTAATTTGATAGTTCGCTTTGTTTAATTGCAAATGTAGTTTATTTCGGCTCCATTCTGGGTGTTTGGAAATGACTTTTATAGAATCCTTGGTAACCTAACCACTATTTGGTGGCATATTTGGGTGGAATATGTACAAGTGCATTCACAGGATAAATACAATCTTCTTTCCTCTAAAAAGAATTTGTACATTACTCAGGTTAGTGATCACTGCAAGTATTTTGGAAGGTTAGCAAACTTCTGAGTTTAGCGTGCTCACCTCAAAAGGTGGCTGTAGGGATTTAAAAGGAGCATTTGAAGATCCCTTAATGAACTGCTTGACAAAAATGAGACCTCCACATTTGAGTCTGTTAAATTAATGTTATTACCAGTAATCTTAACAATATATGTAAATGGTGCTGTGATCCATATTTTCCCTTATGGCAGTATACCTGTTCATATATTCATTTTCTGTCCTCATCATGTTGCCCTAACCCACCTCTTGTAACACATAGTCTATTATTCTTTGTAACTGAGGAAGAATTGTGGATTGCTAAAGAAGATAAATAAAAACAATTCAGTTGTTACCCTTAATTTGATGATTTCCTTTACAAGATTCTGGTTTTTGTTAACAATCACGAGTGAAATAAAGTAAGTGAATGGACATATTGGCAAATATTTCTCTCAGGCTCAGACATCTAATTTGCTGATTTAAAAATTCAGAGTTACGTTCTTGATGACTGAAGTACTAGAGTCAGTTTGATTTCACACATAAGTGAAAAATTTTATGATACGTGCTTACAAAAATCTTATCAAAGTAGATAGTTTTGAGATGCATTATTAGGAGATCTGGCAGGTCACCTCTACTGAATTGCTCTCTATTAATGAAAAATTCTGATGGACCAGGTTCAAAAACAGAAAGAAAATTTATCTGGATAGTTAAAAAATTGTTGATTTTTAGATACCTCTCCCATATTTTCCTACTTATAAATTTTTAGATACTTCACATAAACAATTTGTAATAGCCTATACCTGACAACTTTACTAATAGAGAGTTCAAAATGGGATGATCCTACATTAGAGATGTACAATTATAACTGTCTTTAAAAATAGGATTAAGAGTAAACGCAACAACAGAGTACTTTAAATGCTGTACCATTTGTATTCAAAACAGAATACATTTTGATTATATATACTAAGCTACCAAATGTCTATCCACCATTATTGAACACCTCCTTATCATGTGTGAGACACTAAAATGCCTTTTTAAAATATGCGTTTTAACCTAATTTGTACAGAAACCCTTAGAAGGGTTAGTGACCAACTCTACAATTAATGAAGCTGCATTTGAAAAAAAGTGTTTGACTAAGATCACATGTTGAGCAAGAGAAATATCTAGGAAAACACATTTTCACTACATTGATGTGAATACAAATTTATCCCTCTATGTTTTTAACCCTTTATAAAAATATTTTGTAAATATTCTGAAATATAGTACAAATGTAATATGAATTTCCAAAAGAGCATCTCTGCATAACAATTCTGCAAACATTCATTCCTTTAAGTATGTCAGATGATCTCATGATATTATAAGAACATTGTTCCCACTTGACCCTTGATGATGCCATTTCTCTTTTCCCTACATGAATTACCATGAGCCAGTTTGTCCACGGTAACAAGAATATGTATCATGTTAAGTGGGACAAAACACCATTTAAACTTTGAAATTTTATTCCATGAAAGGATCATCTAAAAAGATTAGTCTCATAATATTTATCTATATGGAATATTAATTTTATATCATTACCCAGAAAAAGTGAAGGCATAATTTACCAATAAAATATCTTATTCAAAATGTACATACAGTTAATAAGCTATCCTTTCTCTAAACCTTAAAAGAAGCATTGTCCATTAGACTTGAAACAATAATCATGTAGTGGAGTTATATCAATAAATAAGGGGACATATCCTTACCATATAACAATTCTTTCATTTCCCCCGTTTTATTTTTCTGTATGGATTTTAATATCTACATTTACTTCTTTTTTTAATTTCTAATTATGGGTTCTCAGGAAAATGACATATTTTTAAATAATTACTTAGATTCTAAGATACACGGTTTATGAGCAACTGGTATAGTTGACAGTGACTACATCTAGTGAAATCACCCCTATTTCTTAAAAACAATCAAATGACAGAGGATGTCTAGTTTGGCATACAACACATACAAAATTTCATTAAAAATCTTTACACAAGGGGCACCTGGGTGGCTCAGTTGGTAAAGCATCCGACTTCAGCTCAGGTCATGATCTCACAGCTTGTGAGTTCAAGCCCCATGTCGGGCTCTGTGTGGACAGCTCAGAATCAGCCTTTTTCTGATTCTGTATTCCTCTCTCACTCTGCCCCTCCCCTGCTCGTGCTCGTGCTCTTTTAATGAAACATTAAAAAAAAAATCTTTACACAAACGTTTCTGTGCTTATATTTTAATGCATCTGTCTAATCTTATTAATTCTTCTTTAGGAGCTTGATTTTCCAATTATTAGTATTAATAATTTTGCCCAAAATGGAGCAAAACTTGTAGTCCTGGCATATATATCAAATGTTCAGAAGATGATATGTACAGAAGAAGAGAAAAAAGGAAAGAAAAAAGACATACATTGCAGGGCAGAGATGGTAGGTTAATGACATTGTAAATGTACTTACTCCCTCCAAATTTCCAAGTGAACAACATAGGTGCAATCAGCTTTATTGTATTTTGATAAATGATTTAGAAAGCTTTGTAAAAAATCCAAGGAGCCATTTTAAAGACATTTATAATCAATAATAGCAGTCTCTCAAACACCTGACACAACAAAAGGAAATCATAAAATGAATAGCAATAAAATTACAATTAAAGAAATGGTATATTTTAATAATAATATATGGCATTTTTGACTCCCTGTGATATCACTTTAAAAATCCAAAGGTAATCCATTTCCTCTATAAATGAAGCAATAACAGCATGTTTTCACTTAAAATATAGTTGTTATTTTAAAGAAAAAAGAAGAAAGGACTCTTGTCAGTGTGGCTAAAAAGATATCAAATGATTCCACTATATATATATTGCCAACTCAAATTTGTCTGTGGCAAATAATGTTTACTGGCACTGTTCAAGGCATTCCCTCCTCCTGTCCCTCTTGATCATGGTCTGGCATTTATCCTCACCACCCAGAAGAGTTTTGTTTCCCCAAAGTTTACTCTACCTTTAGCTGCCAAGGGCTGATGGCTTTCCTTGTTGCCTAAAGCCATTTCCTTCCAGCTATACAGAGGGGGGGAAGAGTCAGTTAAACCTTCAAAGAAGAAATTTCATTTTGCAGGATGGCATGAAACCAAAACCGTTCTCTTACATTCTACAAAAGTAGTCTACCCACACTCTGTGAATGCTCTTCCATAAATCTTCAAATGAAAATTATTTTTATACTATCTTACACTATCCATTTTATTATGACCTGGCCATCGTTTTTAAAATTTTATTTTCTGATGTTTATTTATTTTTCGAGAGAGAGAGACAGAGCATGAGCTGGGGAGGAGCAGAGAGAGTGGGAGACACAGAATCCAAAGCAGGCTCTCAGGCTCCAAGCTGTCAGCACAGAGCCTAACGCGGGGCTCGAACCCACAAACCATGAAATCATGACCTGAGCCAAAGTTGGACGCTTAACCAACTGAGCGGCCCCGGTGCCCCTATGACCTTGCTATGTTAAGTGGTATTCTAACTTGTATGCTCTGCAATTTTAACGAAATCCCTGGTGACAATTCATGAAATACGTTAGTCCTTCAAGAAAAAATATGATTGCCAAATTCTTTACAAGAACAAAACAAGAAAAAACAACCCAACAGTATGGCTGGTCACTTGCTAGATAAAAGATATTAATCAAAACTGGTTGCCTAACAATAAGCTAGCTTTTCATCCTCATGTTAATAACAAAAGTGCTTAATATTTTTAAATACATTCTGAAAAAAAATTATGGGTGGATTTATTGCCATACAAAGTGTATATATGTATACATTCTAGTAAAAATATGACACTGTCATTAACCAGCATGAATTTTGAAACCCCCTCTCCCCCAAACCCAATAACAGAGATAAATCTTCGCTCTTTAGCCCATAGTGTCTCTGAACCTTCCTGAGTGAACACTTTGGATTTGTAAGATAATCTGCCCCTTTAACCTGGAGCAAACACCAACTTGAGTCATGTTGGCATTGGATCTATGGCCTCAGCCTCATTTGATAATACTTCCATCAACTGAGTTCATTCAAGTATCCGTATTTATTATAAAACAATAGTTTAAATTAAATGATTAGTGAGAGACCCTCAAATTCTTGGCAAAAGATACAGATTTAAACCTAATAAGGTCATCATTGTATGTTAGGAGTCACGCATACTAAAGTCATACTGGCTTATGCGCTCCAATTTTCCTTCAAAATATATTTTAATCTAGTTGTGGTCACTGCTTTCCTAAGAATATGCTATAATCTACTTACCTTTGAACACACTATTGCTTACATGCTACAAGATGGGAATACATCTCAGGATATTTTAATTTTACCTCCTTAAAATCATAGTATAGGGTTGTAAATGTACCAGATGTTCAACAAATAAAAAAGAAATTGAATCATAAAATGTATAAATTGACTGGCTTGATGTGCTCTGTGGTGAAATAAGTCATATCTTTGTACTTTCTCATTTACATAAATATTTAGGAACCCCCCACTACTTCATGCCAGGCACTGTGCTCTTTTGGGCCAACAAGAGATTTGGTCTCTGTTTCTTTGGAGCATTCAATATTCAAATCCACAAAGTATCTGCATGCCATAATAAGCACTGTGAAGGAAACGAACAAGGTACCAAGACAGAGATTAACAGAGGACAGGGTACTTTTGACAGGTGATGAAGAATGATCACCTGAGGAAGAGACTTTTCAGCTGAGATTTAAAGTTTGGGAAGGAGCTAGCCATTCAAAGAGTGAAAGGAATAGTCCAGGCACTGGGAACAGCATTTTAAAAGGTTGTAGGGAGTGAAATCAGTCCATGTGTTCCAGGTACTAAAAGACCAATGTGACTGGAGCATATAAAATGAGGGGGATGGGTTCAGTGAGGTTTTACAACCAGATCAGAGTGAGCTGTATGCTAACAGAAGCCATTTGTTGTTGATTGGTATCTATGTTTCTGCATTTATTCCTTTTTTCTATGCAGTCAGCTATCCAGTTTTTAAGGACAGGCATGATGGTATTGCTTTGTATACAATGCAAAGGCTGTAGCAGGAGTCCAGGTAAATTATGATAGGGGCTTGAACTAATTTAGTAGCAGGATAGATGTAAAAAACAAAGTGAAAGAGGCATATCTGAGAAGTATAATTGGATAGAAAGATGTTTAGAAGATAAAACGGATAGATCTAAATATGGACTAGTTATGGATGAAATGTTGTCAAGGGGAAGAGAGAGAGTAATCAACACTTGGATGGTGAAGGCATTTATTCAGAAGTTAAAGACGGGGGGAAAGGATCTGGGACAGTTTTAGGGAAAATCATAATCATACCATTATGACATTTCGAATGATCCATTTACATTAATAAACTTTAAGCTCCTCCACAAGGTCTTGCCTTGGATTAGAAAAATACCAAATAAATCTTTCCAGCATATCACATTCTTTCATATATTTACTAGGAATAGAAATGAGATAAAAGTTAAGTTTCTATTATTCATACAAAATGCAAGAGTTTTTTTTTTTTTTTCTTGTCATAGAGAAAGTGGTTTGGTCATACTGAATAAAGTGAATAGCCTTCCAATGACTCCACCTCTGAATTTCTTACTTTTTCTTTGCTGCCAAAACTCACCTCAGCAACAGGTAGCAAAAACACAGAAGCACTACCACAGGAGGGCTCCCATGATCATTTCCAGGTCCTAGGGGACACAGTGAGGCATAAGGGTGCTCTTGGCAAAGAGCCAGACCTGACTCATCTTTCTTCTGTAGATTCTTCAAGGTACCCAGTTAGCCCTGCCCTGAACCATAGGGATCATGGCATATTGTATACTGAGCCTCTGTAAAAATACATCACTGTGTCCCATGATTGCACAATGGTTCACTTCCAAAAGGGAATTTCCAATAGACTGGTATTTTAAATATACACACAGTGCAAAAACTTATCTTAGGTAAAACTATTACCAGTTGCCTAAATAGAAGGCAGTGTTCATTACATCAAATGTCATATTTTGTCTGACATTTTATTGTGAATAAGCTATTTTAATAATCATAACTCTATACATAAGGATCAGAGAAGTCTAGCTTTAAAATAATAAAATATTTTTAAATTCTATTCACCATAGTTTCTAAGAAAGTGAATTCTAGTTTAATTATTTTTTAAATAATGGTAAAAGAATTTGAAAACTTCAATAAAATGGACTATTTAATAATTTTATTTGGTTTACAGATGATATATAGTTAGATTTTATTGATGTTAAAGCAAAAATCATGAAAATATATTTTAAACTATCAAAAGAAAGAAAGAAAAGCAATGTCTTTCTCCTGCCCACAGGGAAGGAGGACAAACAGAAAAGAACATTAATTGTGTTTCTGAAAAGAAATGAACCTGCCAACATTGACACATAGAAACTGAAAATCCACCATTCTTTGAAAACCTTATGTTGATTTGGTTTTTATCTTATTGAAAGGAGTTTAAAAAAAAAAAAACTCCTCTAAGCTTCTCATGTAAAAAAAAAATTGCTCTTAGTTGAAGAGGAAATAAAAATTACGAAGAAGGTTGCAACTATAATATAAAAAGAAAATAAAATAAGGAATAAAATGTTATAATCACAAAAGTTGGCATGACATTTTTTAGTTTGGTAATCTTGTTTTGATCTTTTGTCTTTAATACAAGTGAGGAAAACACCTATTTGTTTTTCCTTGAAAGTAAATGACCGTTTCGGTTGAGGGCGATAAAAAGTTAAAATGACACCGAATCTTTTCTGCATTTCACTCTCAAATGCTTATTCGTTTAAAAAAACGAAAGTGTGTCGAGAAATGGGGCTAAGCAGTCTGGTCAATCAGTCCTGTTTGTGAGCTGGGAAGGGGTGCGGCGCTGCCGGACTATCCCTACAGGTAGGATCCGCTGTGCTGCTTCCGCACGCTCACCTCTGCAGATGGGGACTAGAACACAGGCTATTTGTTCTACCTGCCCCTGGAACTGAAACCCATCCAACAATGCTGCTAGCGTAAAGAAATTACGGACATAAACCATCAGGTATAGATAGCTGCCTTTCCTTTCCACGATTTCGGAACCTGCTAGCAAACCCACACGGTCACAATCCGCAAAGGGTCGGCCTTGCAATGGCAATAGGTGCCTCTCCAGCTCCTCTTTCTCCAGTTGCTTGGACTTCTCCGTTCAGTTTCTCCCCTCTCTACCTCCCAGGTGGCATAACACCAAGTAGCCAAAACCCAGAGATGGGAAAATGGATACAGGTGGGTGTGGCGGTTGAGGCTAGCACTGGAGACAGACCGAGGGCTTCCCGGCCCGCCACACGAGAGGAGCAACAGAAAAGGCACTTACTTGCAACCTTGCCCGCCGAGGATGCCCATCCAGTGCACCCGCACAATCTGGCCTGTGAGGAGGGCGCGGGCTTCAGGGACCCCTTCCTCGCTCCTGCTCTCTCCCCGCGGCGTTCTCTCTGCTGCCGCTTCTCCCTCTTTCTTCGGGCTCCTGTTGCTCTGCAGGCGCCTGCCACAAGCCGCTGGCACCCAGGCTAGTCCAGCCCCAGCCCGGCGAGAGGATGGAATTGAAAACCAGACGCCCGCCACCAGATCGCTAGCGAGGGCCAGCGCCGGGACTGCGCCCCTCCTTCCGGGGCGCGCCCTGCCAGCGGCAGCCCCGCCCCCACGCCCCCTGGGGCAGCAGCGCGGCCCGTTCCTCTTACTCCTTCCTCCCCGCCCTTTCCCCGGCCCGCGCCGCCGGCTCTCCACGCGCGCACCCAGTGCAGGGCAGGACCCGCTGCGAGTACCGCGGCGCCGGGCTGCACCTTCTCCGCATGTGCTGTGGGAGAAGGCACCGGAGGGGTCGCGACCTCACATCCACCGCCACTCCTTCGGGTGGGGCGCGCGGACGTGCGCGCGCACGTGTGTGTGTGTGTGTGTGTGTGTGTGTGTGTGTGTGCGCGCGCGCGCGTGTTTGTGTGTGTGTCTGTGGTGGGGAGGTCCGTCCAGCATTCTCCAGAGCCCTTCCCTTCCCTCACCCCCGCCCCCTCACCCGTTCCTCCCTCCTGCTCAGCAGAATCTGCTAACGTTTCCGAGAAGTCACTAAGTGTGGTTTGGTGGGAGCCGGAGGAGAACTCCGTGGGGACCAATGGCCAGTCTCCTGCGTCCTGGGCTTTGAGCATTCGGGACTGGGAATCGGTTCCTTCTCTGAGGTTTTGCGCGGGGAGACCCGAGCAGTGCCGTGCAAGACCTTTCTCTAGGCTGCAATTTTTCTTTTCTTTCTTATAACAGATCGATCAGGTTGCCTAATCTAAGGCAGGCAAAGAAAGCGTTTTCTTTCGAAGGTGGAGTGAGAGGTAAAAGGTTGTGTGGGTGGAGAGGGAGACTTAGGGTAGGTGCTGCTTTCCCAGACCTGGCCCCGCTCATCTGGATACATCATCAGTCATATAGGTTCTGGGTTTAGAGCTGAGTAGGAAAGGCTATGAAAATAAAAGGATGAAAAGGATTTATAAAAATCCTTTTGTGTAGGGTGTGTGTGTGTGTGTGTGTGTGTGTGTGTGTGTGTGTTCTACAGCCGCCGGCTGGGAGGAACAGTAATGAAAACAGGATTGAATTATTTTTCTCAAAGAGAAACAGGAAATTTCCATCGGGAGAAAAAAATGAGGGATTATGTTGGGGAAGGGTGGATTTCTGGATTCAGGCCTTACAAGAGGACAGATCATTTTGCAGTATAAGCATAAGCATAAGTAGTGGGCATTTGCAGCTATAGTGTTATTTGCTTCCACACCTTCCACTGTGGAAATGATACTTAGTGCTAAATACACAGGATTGTTAGGTCCCGGGGTTTACCTATCTGCTGCTTACTGAGTTTGCCCTGGGGCTTTGGACCTTATATTCTTGACTTGCAAAATGTGCTATTGAAAGAAGGAAGCTTTCAGTTTCACAGGTGCTCCACTAAAGGATGAACTTGGTCGCCTGGGGATAATTCTCAATGCCACACCATAGCCAAATCATTGTCTCTTCCTTGATAGGTCGCAGACATAGGAAGAAGAGTTCAATGTACTGCAAGTGATAGCCTTTTTATTAGATTTAATCAATGCCATTTTCTTTTTTTTTTTTTTTTGCCACCTTCAAGTCCCCCCTCAACTAAATTGTCCCATGCACAGTCACAGAGTGTAAAATGAGCTCCATCAATCCCCTTAGAACTCTCTGACATCTGATCTCATTTCTATCAGGGAATAATCCATATGACATTAGGAATAATTCAAAACCACAAGATCTCAAATCATGTGTTTTTTTTTCCTTAAGAGGATAAATTAGAACACAAACACCTTAGCTGAATGAGACAACTGAAAAAATGATCAATGTTTCTAACAATGAGAAAATTTATTAATATAATTAACACAGATTTGATCAGCAAATTTCAAAATACTCAAAGCTTTAGAGAAGCAAATCAAGAACAAACGAAAACACTGTAATATAAAATATAGTGAGCTTTTTGGAATTCGTTATTCCCAGAGATGGTGCAAAATGAAGATAAAAATAGTTTCAAGATGAATTGATAAATAATGGTACCATATGGAACAAATTATTTTTAAAAATTTGGTGGTTGTCATGTAGCACTACCCAGAAAATATAATGTGGGATGTTGATGGAATACTAGGCTGGGTGATCCATTGGTTTAATGAAGTGCAGCAATTTTTGATAGTGGACAAAAAAGTACTTTCCATCTGTGAGGTAGGAAAGACATTTAGTGTTCCTGTCTCCCTGCCACCAAGAAAATAACAAATAACACACACCATGCTTTGTCAATGACTATACACATACACACACACACACACACACACACACATACATATATATAGTTGACCTTGACATCACAGGTTCGAACTACATAAGTTTACTATATTTATATATATATATATATATATATATATATATATATAATTTTTTTGGAGACTTGCAACAATTTGAAAAAAACTTTCAGGTGAACTACATAGCCTAGAAGTATTGAATGTTAATATTTCAATGCTGTATTATGAATATGGTGATAATACTGTATGCCATAAAAATTTTATAATGATTGATTCATTAACATATAGACTAGGCTACCATTAAGTAGTCATACCAATTACACTAGGCTACCATAAGGCAATCATATTGCTGCTCCTTTGTTATCAATGCATGAATCGTTACACCTGTAACTAAAAATGCAATTACTTTTCACAGTATCTTTTTGTTTTTGATGTCTAGTGTTAGTAATACATAATCTATTTTAAGAGTTCATTCGCAAGTACATATTATTCTCAATATACCTAGGTTCTTGTTAGGGATCGTCAAAAATAAAACCTCCTTGGTCTGTCTGAAGGATCCCTGGAAAGATTTTGCCTATGAGCTCATTGGAAAAGTGTGGTGTGTGTTGTTCATCATCCTCCCAATTCTCTTTTATCTTTCAACCATTTACCCCGTATCTATTTATTTTATATATCATTTTCAGTCTCCCAAGCATTTTGTAATCTGTTGCTTTTAGTCTATGCTGTCTGTGTGTTTACTGTTTTTTTTGTTTGTTTTTGTTTTTGTTTTGTTTTGTTTTGTTTTGTTTGCAGCTCTGGGATTTTTGCCTCTGTTTAAATCCAGAAAAGAACTATCTGAAACTCTTATTAAATATTATACTAAACATACCTACAGTTCATCAAACATTAAGTGATAATGTCACCTGTGCCTTTTAGAAGGTTAGAGGGTAGGCTTGAATTATGGGAGGCAGAGAAGATAATCTGGTTGAATTAGCTAACAACCAATAGATTCCTAAGGCTATTCACAAATGATGTTCTATAATTTAAGTACACAAAGTAGGGATGTTAATATGTTGAAATTAACCAATATTATATTTCAAAACCAAAACAGAAATAAATAATTTGTTTTACTCGGTGGTACCATGGAAATCCACACTTTTATCTTGTCCACAATTGCCATTCCAATTTTTAAAACTGCAGTAAAGTTTCTGAAGGAGATAGAAATAGACAGTTAAATGAAGACAGTAAATTAAACAATACAGTGCTGGCGGAGTTTGTTTTTTCTCATTAAATAAGATTAGAAATCCATATGTATCTTATAATATCTGCTACGTGGCAATATTCTAATTTGAGTAAAATAATCATGCTGTTGTGAAAATGGAAGCATAAAATGACAAATCTTTTTGTGAGTACATAGCTAAAAAGCAGATTTCAAAAGTCTGGTTTCAAAGTAGGATTAAAAAGCAGTAGAACTATAATTAAAACAGTGCAATATACAAGGAAGATTATCAGTCATAGGTTGGAATAATAAGAAAGAGGGGCAAATGAAACAATGAAAAAGTGGTTTCCTAAATGTATCAGCCTCAGAGTACTTGCTTTTCGAATTTGACATGGTGTGAGATTTTGTGCCAGTAAACTCATGTGAAGAAAAATAAACGTGTTTTGTCTTGCACATAGTAGAATTCTGAGTAGTATATTGATTGGTCAGTTATTCAAGAAGCATTCCCACTAAGTCAAACAGTCCACCAATGAGTCCTTTACCAGAACAATGCTTTTGCTGATCAGATGCTATTTGTGGAATGCCTTTTGATCAAAACCACTCTTCGCAAAGTTCTCTTCTTGAAGAAGGCTTAAACCAGATGAGGTTACCCAAATATGAAACATTTATTTTTAGACATTGGGCAACATGATGCACAAGACTGTGATCCCTGAGAGAAAGAACATAGACAAGGAGAGTCCTATGATGGTCTCAACTTAATACATGAAATTAGTTTCCAGGCTGTAGCACAGGAAGGGGGAAATACAAAAAGAGCCCCACAATCTCCCTGAATTGAGAAGATGGAAACCGGAGTTTTGGAGGCTGAAGCAGCTAGAATTTGTGGGACAGAGAACCATTAATATATTTCAATATATTTGCCTAACACATTATATTTATGCTATATTAAGTTCATCCTCAAGCATCAGAAATTTTCTTCCATTGAAGATATACAAAACAGATCCTGAAGGTAGTTCCAAAAGAGAAGTTTAGAAATATTTCAGCAAGACTGTTAGTGAAATCAAGATGTAACTTCCCGACCTGTTACTTTAAATGGAATAACAACTACTTAAATGTATTAATTTCAGTATCTTTACTAAATTGAAACTTCTGTTATGTGACACGAAATGTAATTTGGAAATATAGGTGTCTTTTTTAGTTATTTTGATTGCTGTCAG
Organism: Panthera uncia; assembly: GCF_023721935.1. NCBI lineage: Eukaryota > Metazoa > Chordata > Mammalia > Carnivora > Felidae > Panthera > Panthera uncia. The sequence continues at coordinate 65,414,835 of NW_026057584.1, read as the reverse complement.
GTATAGAGTGTTAACTAATTTCCATGTATAGCCTAGTCTGAGTTTTGTCAGAGTAGCAGATGTGAAAACAAAGATGTGGATGGAACATTTGAGAAAGAATAAAGTTAGAGAGAGAGAAAAAATAGGTCCTAAATGGAGTCACTTGTGCTAAGTCACAGGTCAGCAAACCAAGACTTTATACCTAACTTAATTGCAGTTTCAACTTCTCCCAGAAATATAATCTTAAACTAGTAAATCTGGAATTTCCCGGTTTCCACCTGACTGACCCAAAAATAGACGAAGTAATCATCTCTTTCCTTGTCCTTCCCTTTTCAGCCTATAACAGTTTTCCATTTTGTTTAGCGTTGCGCTTAGCCAACAAGCTATATGATGTCTATGAAGAAGCAGCTATTCTATGTCTCACAAAATACACCTTTAGAAAATATTGGCCGGGCTACATTACAATTATGCATTAAAAATTAAATTTGGTAAATGTAGATGAACAATATAAGGTAAGTAAAATTCTCAGTAGTTCATTTATTCACAGTTAAACCTGTTGACTGAAATCAAGCATGTTAGAGAAATTAAACCACTTCATAGTATAGTAAAAAGAGGACAGAAGCCATTTCCTAATCTATCAATTACAACAGCGTCTTTCCATGGGCATGTCTCCTAATCTCTGTGTGTTCTAGTCTTCTCCTCCATAAATGGGAAGGTTTGTACTAAATTATTTTTAAGTCCGTTTCTTCTGTAAGCTTTTAGATTTCTTTTACATGAATACGTACATTTTCTAAGTCAAATTTAAATGGAATATTCTTTCATTGAAACATATGGCCAGGAAAAAACTGTTATTTGTGAGCAACATGTATTTATATTTTTTCTGACTCCCACTTCTGGAAGGTGTTGCCGAAATGACTAATTAATGTATTTTTAATACAAGTTAAGAGAAATAATCAAATGAGACTTAACTGAATAGAAGCCATAGGCTCAAATATGAAGGTATCTTTATAGCATTGGATTATGACTTTCCTTCAGAGGTACCCCAATACAAATTCTAGCACAAGCATACAGTGGACACTCTGTATATATTATTAACGTGCATACACAAAGTTCAGAATCATTTTCCTCCTTCCTCATTCATTTTTGATAAATGTTACATCTACTGCCACCTGGCGTCCATAATGTCAAATATTTTAGAAAGTCATCTGAAAACTTTTTACACTTTTTTTTCCTTTCTTTTCTTTTCTTTTCTTTTTTTTTTTTTAAAGAGCAGTTTCAGGTTTACAACAAAATGGAGAGGGAAGTACAGAAATTTCTCCTATACCCCCTGACCCCACTCATGTATAGCCTTTCCCATTATCAGCATGACTCACCAGAGTGGTACATTTTTTTTTTTTTTTTTTTTACCAAAGAATGAACCTACATTGTCACATTACAGTCACCAGAAATCCATAGTTTACCTTAGAGTTCACTCTTGGTGCTGTACATTCTGTGAGTTTGGACAAATGTGTAATGACATATATCCACCATTATAATATCATATAGAATATTTTCACTGCCCTAAAACCATATGCTCTGCTTATTTATGTCTTCCCTCTTCCCCTCTACCCCTGGTAACCATTGATCTTTTTAATGTCTCCATTAAAAAGTGTCTAGATGCACCACTGTTGATTTATCCATTCACTGAAGAACATCTTGGTCGCTTCTAAGTTTTAGCAATATGAATAAAGGTACTATAAATATATATGTGCAGGTTTTGTGTGGACATAAGGTATTAACTTCTTTGGGTAAATACCAAGAAGTGTGATTGCTGGATCACATGCTAAGAATATGTTTAGTTTTGTAAGAAACTACCAAACTATCTTCCAAAGTGACTGTACCATTTTGCATTCCCACCAGCAATGAATGATTTCCTGTTGCTTCACATACTCGTTAGCATTTGGTGTTTTAAATATTCCACATTTTAGCCATTCTAATAGGTGTGTAGGCATATCTCATTGTTTTTATTTGCATTTCACTGATAACATCTTTTCATACCCTTATTTGCTATCTGTATATCTTCTTTGGTGAGGGGTGTGTTAAGGTCTTTGTCTCATTGTTTTTAACAAGTTTGTTTGTTTTCTTATTGTTGAGTTTCAAGGGTTCTTTGTATATTTTGGATAGCAGTCTGTTATCAGGTGTATCAATCGCAAATATTTTCTCCCAGTCCATGGCTCATATTCTAATTCTCTTGATGGTGCCTTTTACAGACTTTTTAAAAAAAATTTTAATGAAGTTTAGCTTATTAATTCTTTCTTTTATAGATTAGGTCTTTGGTGTTGTATCTAAAAAGTCATCACCACATTCAAAGTCATCTAGGTTTGCTCTTATGTTATCTTCTAGGAGTTTTATAGTTTTACATTGTACAACTAGGTCTTGCTCAATTCAGAATAAATATTTGTGAAGTGTTTGAGATTTGTCTAGATTCATATTTTTGCATGTGGATGTCCAGTTGTTCAAGCAGCATGTTGAAGAGACTACTTTTTTTTTCCCATTGTATCACTTTTGTTCCTATGTCAAAGAATTAGTTGACTATATTTATGAGGGTCTATTTCTGCGCTCTCTATTCTATTCCATTAATCTATTTGTGTTTCCTTTTACCAATGTCCCACTATCTTGATTACTGTAGGTTTTTAGTAAATTTTGAAGTCAAGTAATATCAGTCCTCCAACTTTGTTCTCCTTCAATATTGTGTTGGCTATTCTGGGTTTTTTGCCTTTCCACATCAACTTTAGAATCAGTTTGTTAATATCCATAGAATAACTAGATAGGATTTTGATGGGAGTGCATTCAATCTATGGATCAAGTTGGGAAGAACTGACATTTTGACAATATTGAATCTTCCTATCCATGAATAGGAAATATCTCTCCATTGATATAGTTCTTTGATTTTATTCATCAGTTTGGTAGTTTTTCTATTTATCTTTTTATAATTTTCTTTTTAATGAGAAGCAAAAGGAAAAGTATGTTTTGTTGATGTTTAAATTTAAGGTCCATCTCTAGATGAGCTGAACAGGGAACGACTTCTGAGTATTTGTAAAAGTGATTTGCGAAGAGGTCATTTCAGCTAGTAAATATGACAGGTTTATTTTAGATTTATTTTCTTTTTTGAGATATATTTTTAACAGTTTGTAATTGTTTTATGCAAAAACTTTTCTTTCTGTACTTGTGATTTTATCACAAACATTCATTTAACTTATTTTCAAGAGGATCACACCTGATACAGAAAAGCCTTCCTTGAATCACATAATCTTGTATTACAGTCTCTGGATTTATGACAAAGCAAAGCAAAACAAAACAAAACAAAACAAAAAGCTCTCAATAAAACAAAAGAGAGGGACAGTATAAATAGGTTATTTAGGAAGTTAGGGTATTTAAATTTTTTTGAAAATTTAAATGTAATTAACATTTCATAAAGCACAATTTATTTTTAAAGTATATCTGAAATAAAATTTGTTTAAATTTATGAACAAGGTGTTTTTACTTCTTCCATTACAATAAAATAGGGTGGAGGAAATTCAAGGTATGGTGGTTAGAGGTACCAGGTAGAATCACTGTCTAGACAGGAAACTAAGGAGAGAAACAGGGAAATCTCTATAAAATAAGAGCGCTGTTTAAATAGCATTCAGTGAAGAAGCTAAGTGATAGTATCCATGAGCCACACATACTTTTTAAAAGAGATGTACATATAGCTCTTCAGGAAAGTCTATTTAATTCCAGGGTCTTGGTTGTCTTCTAAGACCTGACCCATCTTAAAAGTAGGTTACTTCTGGGTGTGGCAAGGCTTTGAATATTTACCAAAACAGTTCTAAACAGATACCAAGCTTGAACATTGCCCCCAATTTCTCCTCTCACTTTTCCTCCTTGCACTAGTCTATGCTCCTGAAGGAGAGCAGAAAAGAAAAATGGCAAGTAAAGTCATATGTGGGGAAGCATCTGATGATGATCTTTGTCCTTTTTGATGAAGGCAAAAACATTAATAACCAAAGTACTATTTTAGAACTTTGTGTCTTTGCTTCTGGGTCGGCCTTGAATGGCTTTTGTTCACAAATAAATGATCAAAGAAGTCCTAGTACCATGTTGACAAAAGGAGAGGTCAGTGGCAGATGTTGGAGCATTGGTGGTCTCTAGAAAAATAGAGGCTTTTTGTTTTATCTAAGCAAAAGAGAGGAAAGAAGCATAGAGCAAGTGTTTTTCTTTTTTCCCCTGAGATTTCTTTCTTTCTTGCTTCCTTTCTTGCTTTCTTCTTTCTTTCTTTCTTGCTTTCTTGCTTTCTTTCTTGCTTTCTTTCTAGCTTTCTTTCTTGCTTTTCTTCCTTCCTTCTTCCTTTTTCCTTTCTTTTTTGGGAAAATTTACACCAAAATCTCTCAAAGTTATTAATTTCCATCACTATTCCCACTATCCTAGCTTGACTGGCATGAACTTTTATTTGAGTTACAGAAACAGTCTCCATACCTGCTCGGTCACCCTTCAGCATTACCAACTGTAACCAGTTCTCCATGCTCCCCTTTTTTTTTTTACCGTTTTATTTATTTTTGAGACAGAGAGAGACAGAGCATGAATGGGGGAAGGTCAGAGGGAGAGGGAGACACAGAATCTGAAACAGGCTCCAGGCTCTGAGCTGTCAGCCCAGAGCCCGACGCGGGGCTCGAACTCACGGACCGTGAGATCGTGACCTGAGCTGAAGTCGGACGCCTAACCGACTGAGCCACCCAGGCGCCCCTCCATGCTCCCTTTTTAATGGGTGGCCTTCGGGATGAAGGTCAAACTCTTTAATGTATGCACTGTTATCTCTAGCAGGAAGACTTTGCTCTCCTTTTCTGGAGCACCGTGCCCCTACACCTGTACTTAATCCACTTCTACCATCCTGCAGATCTTAGATATCACATTCTCTAAACCCTGTTTGATGAGCTAAGTATGGGTTAATTTCTACTTCTCCATGCTTTCATTATATCCTGAACTTACCCTTATCAAAACTTTACCACATTTTATTATAATTTTTCGTGTGGGTGCCAGAAAATCCCCACAAGGTAATGTTACAGCTGGACCTGGGAGGTTGTTCATGACTTGGTCAGGTGGGTGAGGTTGGAGGAAGAAGACACTCTAGGCAGAGGGAATATCATATGCAAAAGTAGGAATCTTTGCACACTGCAGCTAATTTCAGTTTTTACATAGATGAAGTTTAGGAGGCACTTGAGAGAATGAGAGAAGATTAGCCAAGAGAAAAGGAGACATGAAAAGTCTTGAATACATCCTGCTACATTGTCTGGCATTAATCTGAAAGGCAGATATTCTAAAAGTTTTGTAAATATGAATTGTCATCATTGTATTTGACTTTTAGAAACATTATTCTTCGGGGCGCCTGGGTGGCGCAGTCGGTTAAGCGTCCGACTTCAGCCAGGTCACGATCTCACGGTCCGTGAGTTCGAGCCCCGCGTCAGGCTCTGGGCTGATGGCTCAGAGCCTGGAGCCTGTTTCCGATTCTGTGTCTCCCTCTCTCTCTGTCCCTCCCCCGTTCATGCTCTGTCTCTCTCTGTCCCAAAAATAAATAAACGTTGAAAAAAAAATTAAAAAAAAAAAGAAACATTATTCTTCTTTAAAAAATATGTATTTCTTCAACAACACTAGGAAGGATGATTTGAAAAATAATACAGGAGAGAAAAAGATAAACACCTAGGGAAACTAGTGAAGTAAAAATGGAACAGAATGGTCAAAACTGATAGTTTTGTTTTGTTTTAAGTAAATTGAGAGGAAGTAAGTATTTATTGGATTCAGGTAGGAAGATAGATAGAAGTATGTAGGATAAATCAAAAGGTTTTGGCATGGGTAACAACAAATGACAATGATGATTTTATTAACCATCGTCTTCCCCCTCAAAAAGTAGCATTGTAAGAAAAATAGATTTGATGGTAGAAGATGATGAATAAAGTTATGCACATATTGAGTTTGAGATGCTGTGAGACATGCAAGTGAAAGTTTTTAGTAAGAAAGTTTGATGTGTGGACATCAATAGTGTTGTCATAAAAAAATTCCAAATATGATACTTAAAATCTATAATATTTGTATTTTAATTACATTTTAACACTGAAGGAGTGCACACAATATAATCTAAGAATAACATAGTAAGTAGCATTAAGAGGAAAAAAAACTTTTGTCAAGCTATATATCTATATAGATACATAATTTTATATATATTGCTAATTTTCTAAATTAAAAAGTTACAACTTAATATTATTTACAAATCACATTGCATGTCATTACTTTCTTGACTTATGCTTGTTACTTTAGAGATTCATATTTGGTAGCAAAACACAGAGAAGAGAACAGTGTACCACAGTTAGTAACGTGTAGCAGACGCTGTGGTCTGTTACCCATCCCCCTTCAGGAAAAATTGATTCATTCTTTAGGTTAGAGGAAGTTGGGGCACGGCTGCTGATGGCTTTATAGCTGTGATCCTATACAGAAATTATCCTTGACTAAGAGGACTAACCTCATTCAAGGTATGGCCTTTCCCCAGAGGCAGCCCGCATCCAATGACTGGTTAATGTGAGGCAATAGATTTCCAAATATTTCCAAATATTTTCCCTTTATTTGGATGTGGGTTAAGCTTCCATAAGTTGACTGAGGCTGTTTTGTAATTGTACCGCAGTTCAATGTCTTCTGCTCAACTCTGCTTCCTTTGCTTCTGCTCAGCTGTAATTCCAGGGAGGACTTCCCAAAGAGCTTCCATACAAATCTTCATCTCTGATTCCTCTATCTAAGAAGAAAGTCCATATTGCATAGGAATATTGAAGAAAGTGGAGTCAGTTGCTCTATGTTATATTGTTCTGGGGAAACTATAGGAATTTGAAGCAGTATTTCTGACTTTGCCTTGCAAGTTTGAGAATAAAAGGGTTAGAGGCCAGGGAATGATTGGGCTACATGTTAGAGCTGTGAGGACTATGGAAAGTACAGAGCCCTCCAGGCCAGCTAGAGTGCTGTTTGCAGTGAGGCTATGGGCTGGCTGCATTGATTCCAGACAAAGGAACATCAGCGGTCAAGGACAGGTGAAAACTCCTCATGGACTTGTACCAAACATGGCCAGCAGTGACCGCCTCTTGTCTGGAGATAGTCTGTAGTATGATAAAAACCTGGAGTGCACCCCAGCTCAAGTGAAGCACAAAAGACCTGGATTTAATAAGCCCAGATAACTTGCACTATAGGTTCTTATGAGAGAATGTACTACGTTCTTTGCTTCAATACCATTGTTGAATAAAAGGAGATATTGTCTGAAGATTCAATCATCCATGGGTATTTCTGATTTAGGGACACCCCCCAAAATATACATACCTGAACCAGGGCACCAGTGAACTGTAAACTGGCACCCAAGTGATGCAAGTTTTTTCCTGACGTCTTAGGCCATTAACCCACATTAAGTGATATTATCATAAGCATCAGCCTCATGGGACCTGGGGAAGGAAGAGGATGGCGACAGAAGGCTGAAATGATGGCCACTGGCTAATTGTAGCTTTTAATGATCTACCCCACAGGTTTTTGGAAGTCTTCCATATTACATATATTTGAAAAATGATCTATATCATCAAGCTGGGTTGGCAAGGACATTGTAGTTCTCAGGAATTAAAAACATAATGACTCCATTTGACTGATTTATTTATTTCTTTTAACTTTCTTCTATCAATCACTTTGCTTTCCATCTTTTCCCCTAGGGATTTAACTTTGTGGTATCACAAGTAATGAGCTGTAGAAAAATGCAATCTTGTTTCTCTCTTACATAGAAGTTCAAAATTTCTCCATAGAAACAAAGCTAAACAAATGCATTTAATGTCATTATTAAAGAACATCTTTCCATTTTTAAAAAGAAGATGAAACAGCTATGAAAGGATGAACCATGCTATTGTGTCTAAAAGGCTGGGCTTTCAAGGCAGGTGAACCTTGTTAATGTGTTGAACATTCTAGGTTCTGGTTCTTTCATCATCAGGAGGACAATCACGCCTGCTTTGTATGAGTCTGTGAGGATTACATAAGACAGAATCTATAAAAATACCTTAAGGCTGGGCTTGGCCCATAAGACCCACAGTTAAGGCTCAATGATAAACACACAAATAGAGTGATAGATAGTTAAGGTTTTTGAGTGTTCATGACATCCCAGGGATTGGCACACAATCACATTATATTCTCATCACAAACCAGGGGTTAGGCATATTTACTACTCCTATTTAACAGACGAGGACACTGGAGCTTATCTTAAATAAATAACTTTATACACAAATGATAAATGAAGCTACATCACTTCTGAGTAGAAACAAAAATCAACGACTGAAGAATGGGGGGAAGAGAAAGAGGGAAGCAATGAGGGAGGTGGAGAAGACACAGAGAGAGAAGGAGGCAGACACAGCAACGAGAGAGACAGAGAGAAGAGAACAGTTTTCTTTAGGTTGCTGAAACAAGAAATACTTTTCATTTCAAGGGCTTTTGACTCTGCAGTTTCCTCTGATTGTAAGGCCATCCCCATTCTTTGTCTAACTCTTTTCGATTATATGTCAGTTTAAAAAAAATTTTTAATGTTTATTTTTGAGAGAGATAGAGACAGTGCAAGTGGGGGAAGGGCAGAGAGAGAAAGAGAGAGAGAGAGAGAGAGAGAGAGAGACAGAATCTGAAGCAGGCTGCAGGCTCTTAGCTGTCAGCACAGAGCCCAAGGTGGGGCTGAAACCCATGAACCGTAAGATGGTGACCTGAGCCGAAGTTGGACGCTTAACCGACTGAGCCACCCAGGAGTCCCTATATCTCAGTTTTAAAGCCAATTTTCAACACCCAAGACTGAGTCACATTCTCCTTGACTTATGCTTTGAAATTTTCTTTCCTCATGCTTGACACAATCATAATTGTCTAATTATTTTTTAGCCTAAAAGGGGGACTATAAAGCTCTGTAAAAGGGGGACTATATCTACTTTACTTATTACCATATCTTAATGCTAAAGGATGCCTGGTAAAGAGAAGAAGCTCAACTATTAAATGAAATAATGAAATAATAAAGAAGAAGACAAGTGAATGTGGAACACATGGTGGTGATACATTCCACCAAACAGTGTGTGCAGATATGGAAGTGAGAAATACAACAAATACATTAAAGAATTATAATCTATTGGATGACTTTTACATGTGAGGCAGGGAGTGAATGAAAATGAAATTGAAGAGATAAGCAAAAATAAGTCATACAGGGACTTGTATGACAAACCAAGGAGCTTAGACTTTATCTTGTCAGTGATTGGGTAATAGTTAGCTGTTAACTTATGAGCACTTTGATTCATGTGCTTCTCTCTGAACAGGATGATAAAGGATTCATAATCTAATTCTAACAAGCACAAGGGAACCCATGACATCAATACTTGCTTACTTAAATTTATTCCTGATTTCATTATATCTTTCCTTCCTTTTTTTCTTATTTTTAATTCTTAAAAAAGTTTATTTATTTTGAGAGGGGTAAGGGGCAAAGAGGGGAAGAGAGGAAGGCCCAAGCAGGCTCTGCACCTGCAGCATAGAGCCCCACGCAAAGGCTCAAACTCAAGAACCACGAGATTATGACTTGAGCTGAAATCAAGTGCCAGTTGCTCAGCCAACTGAGCCACTCAAGGGCCCCATGCCCTTCCCCTATTTTCTTTTAGCTTCATTTCCTTCTTTTCTCATTTTCAAAACCAAACCATAGCCTATTCCCCTGAATAATGTGGCCTCTGCCTGTCTCTTCCCCTTCGTCTTCTGCTCTCCCACTCACTCACCTTACTCAAGCTCACAAGTCTTCTTCCAGATCTTAGAACCCACTAAGTCTATTCTGAGCTATATTCTTTTCTAGGGCTGCTGTAACAAAGTAGCACAAACTGGTCACCTTAAAACAACAGAAATTTATTCTCACATTTCTGGAGGCCAGAAGCCTAAAATCAAGGTGCTAAGCAGGATTTACTGAGAGGGTTCTGGAGGTTCTTGAGGGAGAATCCTGTTGGTCCATGCCTTTCTCTTGGCTTCTGGGGGTTGCTAACAACTGCTGGTGTTCCTTGGCCAGTAAATGTGTCACCAAGTCTCTGTCTTCATGTGGCATTCTCCCTGCATGTGTGTCTATATCTCTGTGTGGTGTGCAAATTTCCCTCTTCTTATAAGGGCACCTCCTGGTATATGCCCATCCTAATCCATCATCTCATCATCTCAACTTGATGGCATCTACAAAGACCCTATTCCTGATCAAACCCCATCTCTCATTCACAGATAGTAGGATTTGAACATGTCTTTTTTGTAGAATACAATTCAACCAACAACACCAGCCTAGAGTTTTCCTTAGCCCTTTAAATCCTAGCATGGCTGTCTCCTTGTTTGTTGAGTACCAGCCCAAAGGTCACCTTCGTAGGTTGAAAATGACACTACACTGAAATGTCACCTTTCCCTAACCCCACACTTCATGCCTCACATCTTCTATTTCCCAGTTGGTCTTGATTATACCATCCACCTTGGTTTTCTTCATGCAGTTTTTACTATCTGAAAGTATGTAAAAATATATTTATTTTTTTGTCTGTGTGTCCCTGTAGAATTTAATCTCTGCAAAGAGCAGAGACCACACCTCCCTTGATTGCTACTATAGCCTAGAACAGTGTCTGGAGTACAGTGAACTGTTAAAGTCTTGCTAAATGAAACTTATTCTATATTTTTTCAGTTGTTTATGGCCATGACAGTAATGCATAACACACAGTCAAAAATCTCACTGCCATACAACAATCAGCGTTTGTTGTCACAGGCAGGAATTTACTGGGGGTTGTATAGATGGCTCTGCTTTCTGAGCTGGGTTTATATGTCTGGAGGTTGGCTGGCTGTTACTAATCTAGATCAATCTGGACTGGCCTCAGTTGGGGCACTTGGAACAGCTCAGTTCTACTGGACAGATCTTTCACCACCCAGCACCCAGCTAATCTAGGCATATTTTCACAAGAAGACAGCAAGTGGAAACATACAAGATCTCTTGTGACTTAGGCCCAGACTAGTTTGGAGAACGTTTTGCCACATTCTAATGAGCAAAGCGAGTCACATGGCCAAGCTCAGATTCAAGGGTGAAGAAATAAACTTGTTTCGCTCTTTAATGAGATAAACTGTAACACCACATAGCAAAGGGAAGAGCAAAGAATTAGGACCATACATATAATCTACTATAAGCATATTTTTGAATGTTACCTTAACCCCATTCTAGAACACGATGGGGTAAAAATAAGTATATATACAAATAAAAGTGTTTTTCTGATTTAAGGAAACCAAATAGATTAACACTCCCAATGTTTTTACTCAGAAGTACTAAAGTATAATAGTCTGAGGACATAAACTTGATTCTTATCTCTACCACATACTAGCCTAAGAGTTATCCATAAAATGGAGACAATAATAATACCCATCCAATGGATTTTTTTATAAGAAGGTAATGCTATATATAGTGCTTGGGTTATATTAAGCATTCAATAAACAATAACCACTATCATTAGGTATTATCACTCATTACCATTAAGTGCAGGAGTAGAAGATATAAAATGACTTTTATAAATGCTTCATTACTTTCAGCTCTAACAATGTTCAGTATGGATTTATTTAAAATACTTTTTTCTTAAAATTTGCATGTAACTGATTTGGTTATAAAAATTTCCCCCAAGGGGCAGGCGCCTGTGTGGCTCATTCAGCTAAGCATCTGACTCCGGCTCAGGTCTTGATCTAGTGGTTCATGAGTTGGAGCCTCGCATCCAGCAGGCTCTGTGCAGACAGCTCAGAGCCTGGAGCCGGCTTCGGATTCTGTGTCTCCCTCTCTCTGCTCTTCCCCCACTCATGCTCTGTCTCTGTCTCTCTCTCTTAAAAATAAATAAATGTTAAAAAAAAAAAAAGCTTTAAAATGTTCCCCCAAGAATCAGTTGCCCCTGGTATATCTATCATTTACACTGTAGACTACACAAAAGAAAGCCATAATCAGAATGAAGAATAAGACTACACATACTAATGTGCTCTAATAAAGTGAGATATCCTGTGATTTATTAAAATTATATATAAATTATTAATCTATAATAATCCTCTGATTGGTACTCTGATTCACGAAATTACTAATTCTACTGGAGTCCAACTTGGCACCCACCTTGTTATTTGAAAAGCGTTATTAGTTCAAAGGCATGCCTTCATTTGGATATATTTGGCTCAGCAAAAGAATATTGACTACTTCTGAAGAGAAAGCGTTCCTGAAATTATAATGTAAGTCAGTGGGAATGGTGAGAAGTCACTAGTCAGAACATTGTATTCCAATACTTTGGCTGAAGTTGCTCTTTTCCATTATGGGATTACGTTACATAAGTAAGTAGAAAGGGCAGAAAGGAAGAAGGGAGGAAGAAACAAGGAGAGAAGGAGGAATTGAAGGAAGCTAGAAATGAAAGAAAGTAGGAAAGGAAGGAAGGAAGGAAGGAAGGAAGAAAGGAAGGAAGGAAGGAAAGAAGGAAGGAGCAAAGGAGGGAGGGAGCAAGGGAGGAAAGAAGGAAGGAGGGAAGGGAGGTGGGAAGGGAGGGAGGAAGGAGGGAAGGAAGGAAGGGAGGAAGGAAGGAAGGGAGGAAGGAAGGAAGGGAGGAAGGAAGGAAGACAAAAGGAGAGAGAAAGGAAGGGAGGAAGAAAATTGTGCTACTTTTTATATCTGGAAATGGGCTTGTCCCTTTTATGTATGTATGTATGTATGTATGTATGTATGTATGTATGTAGGTATGTAGGTATGTATATATGTACATATGTATATATTATTCATAATTATATTTGCTGTGTTTGGACAATTCCTCTTCCATGTGAATTTTAGGATCATCAGCTTGCCTGGTTCCAACAATAGCAACTATATTAAAAAAAATTATTTGGAATTAATTTCAGGAGAATTTATATCTTTTTGATTTTGAGGCTTTTCATCAGCATGCCTATCCATTTATTACTTTTTAAAAAACAACTCAATAGCTACTAGACATTTCTCCAAAATGATCTTGTTCATTTTTAAAATAAACAATTTTAATTTTGTAAAGGTTTATATGCTCTTGGAAAAATTGTATATTCTTTATTTGTGGTGTGCAGGTTAGACCAAACTCATTAATAGTGTTCTTCAAGTGTTCTAAATCTTACTAATTTTTTTTGCATAATGTTTCTCAAAGAATTAAATTTACATATTACTTTCTATTATTATGTAATTTTTGTTAAAATTTCATTGCTTTTTGCACCACCTATTTTATTTTATTTTTCTTTGCTTTAATTTACTTTTATTTTACTTTACTATTTTATTTTATTTTATTTTATTTTATTTTATTTTATTTTATTTGAGTGCAAGCAGGGAAAAGGGGCAGAGAGAGCATCTCAAGCAGGCTTCACGCTCAGCACAGCTGAACCCAATGTGGGGTTTGATCCCACAATCCTGGAATTATGACCTGAGCAGAAATCAAGAGTCAGATGTTCTACCAGCTGAGTCACCCAGATGTCCCTGCACCACCTATTTTAATGCCGCCTTACTAGGTTATGTTTTTTCTTTTATCATTAGGTACCGTCCTTCTTCACCCTGTTTAATACTTTTATTATATATTTTGTATGTGTGATGTTAACATTGTTTGACTCCATTTTTAAATTATGTTTGTTATTGTTTCTGTTTCTCTACTGTCAATTTTACGCCATGATTTCCTTTTATGTGTATATCCTTTGAGGAATACATATCTGGTAATTGTTTCATTTATTTATGTAGTGTTAAAACTGTACTTTTCCTTAAAGTTTATTTCGTTTTTGACAGAGAGAGAAAGAGGCAGAGAGAGAAGGAGAGAAAGAATTCCAAGCAGGCTCTACGCTGTCAATGCAGAGCTCCACACAGGGCTCGAACTCATGAACCGTGAGATCATGACTAAGCCACCAAGGTACCCCAAAACTGTATTTTAAGAACAAATTTTATGGAGTTATTTTTGTTCTTGTGTATACTTTTGTGATTGTATATCTGTTTTTTAAAGATTTGTGTTTATTTTGTTATTTAATTTTTGCCTTTTGAACTAAATACAAAACACACTAATTTGTCATATATACACCTGGAAGTATGTATATAGAATTATAATACATTTTTCAATTAAAACTTTTTTGAACAGTTTTAGATTTACAGAAAAAAATAAGACAGTACAGAGTCCTATATATGCCATATCCAGTTTCCCCCATTATTAACATATTAATTTAATATGGTACATTTGTTATAATTAAAATGAACTAATACTTATATATAATTACTAACTAAATCCATGGTTTTCAGATTTCCTTAGCTTTTACCTCATGTTCTGTTTCTGTGCTAAAAGTCCACAGAGGATAGTATGGAACATTTACCTGTCCTGTTTCCTTAGGCTCCTCTTGACTATGACAGTTTCTCAGGCTTTCCTTGTTTTGGATGACCTTGACAATTTTGAAGAGTGCTAATCAGCATTCTACAGAATGCTCCTCTTTTGGAATTTATCTGATATCCACCCCTGCTCCCACCCCACCCTGTGATTAGATTGATATAGAATTTTTGGAGGAAGATCAGAGATAAAATACTTTTTTGTTACATCATATCAAGGCTATGTACTATCAATATGATTAATGACTGTAGATCTTGACCATATTCTGACTGATAGAGCTGGTCATGTTTCTCCACTATGAGGTCATCCTTTCTCTACCTTTCCACACTAGGCAAAACTATATTCTAATAGGCGTTTGTATTTAATTTACTTATGTATTTGAATTTATTTCTGGCATCTTATTTTTTTTCTGTTTATTCTCTTGATTTTCTTCTTTTTATTCTATTCTTGCTTTCTATTTATTGATATCTTCTATTTCCTTTACTTTCCTGTGATAATTATTCTTAAATGTTTATGGCATTCTTACCCATGTATACATTTTTAAGAAAATATTTTATTCATTATATCTAACTTCTTGCCAAAAAAAATGTTACCTGGAGATTACCATAATTAATGCCTTAAAGTGTCTTTTTTCCAGAATTTTCTATACATACACGTGTCTATATAATTTAGCATAACAAATTATACATTTTTCAAATCAAATTTTGTATATATAATTTATATCCAATTCTGTATCTTATATGTACAGTTTAATGAGTTTTGCAAAATGTAGAGTTAGTTGTATAACCACAACTGCCAAGATACTGAATTGAATATTTTCATCACCCAAAAGATTCCGTTTGGTCCCTTCACCCCACACCCAGACCCAGGCAACCACTGATGTGCCTTCTATCACTGTAGTTTTGCCTTTTCAAGAATTTACTTTAAATGGCATCATAGAATATGTACTATTTTGTATCTTCTTTCTTTCACTTAGCACAATAATTTTGACATTCATTTATATTATGATTATCAGCAGTTCATTCCTCTTTTTTTTTTTTTTTTTTCTTTTTCTGGGTAGTATTCCATTGTGTGGATAAGTCACAGTTTTTTTTTATCCATTCACCAGTCAATGGGCATTTAAATTGCTCGTGTTTGGGATTATTATGAAGATACCTGCTATGAACACCCAATAAAGACTTCATATGGACATTTGTATCCCTTTCTCTTTGATACCTTCGGAGTGGTGGCTTTTCTGGCTACCAAAACTGTGCTTTAAGAAGTAGTCAAACTATTTCCCAAAATGGTTTTATCACTTTACATTCTCATCTGTAATATATGACAGGTCCCGCTGCTGTGCATACATACCAGCACGTGTTATTGCCATTCTTTACGATTTTATCCATTCTAGTAGGCACAAACTGGTATCTCATTGTGGTTTTTATTTGCACTTTCCTATGTCTAATTAACTATTTGGGGCTTATTTGTTACTTGGATCTCTTGTATATATCACTTAATCTTCCTTTTGTGAAGATGTGTATCCAAATTTTTTGCTACGTTTTAATCTGTTTATCTTCTCAGTATTGATACATAAGAGTTCCTTATATATTATGAATAAAAGCTCCTTTTCAGATACATGTATTAAAATATTTTCCTAAATTATAATGGAGTTTTATTTTCTTTGCAGTGCTTTTAATGAGAAAATGTTTTTCAATTTTATATAGCCCTAGTAATAAATATTGTTTTACAATGGTTTTGCTTTTATGCTTGTTTAAGAAATCCTTCATTTACCACATATTAGAGTGATTATCTTCCATGTTTTCCTTTAGGATTTTAACAGTTTTAGCACTTATGTGTAGATCTAAGATCTATTTCAAGATAATTTTTGTTTAAATGGTGGGAAGTATAGCCAATAATTAACTAATTAATTAACTAATTCTTTTTTTTTTCTTTTAAGTAGGCTCCATGCCCAACACAGAGACCAATGAGGAGCCCAACACAGGGACCAAAGAGGAGTCCAACACAGGGCTCAAATTCACAACCCTGAGATCAAGACCTAAGTAAGCTGAGATCAAGTGCCAGATGCTTAACCAACGGAAGTTTCTAAAATGTTAATAAAGTCAGGTTGGTTGTTCACATCTTCTGCATGATTTCTGATTCTCTCTTTACTTGTTCTATCAATTACTGAAAGAGAAGTGTTAACAATCTGAGTATACTTGTGGATTGCCTATTTTTCATTTTCATTTCCTTAGTTTTGCTGTATATATATTGAAATTCTATTATTGTATACACACATTTAGGATATTTCTTTTTGGTGATTTGACTTCTTTATTACTAGAAAACATATAACTTTATCTCAAATAATATCTTTCTTAAATAGGCTTATTTTTTATCTTAATATAGCCAGTCCAGCACACAATATATATTTGTGTGCATGTATTTGTGATATATATTTTTAATTGCAATATTGTTAAATATATTATAATATTAATTTCAGGTATACCACGTAATTATTTGACATTTATATCCATTATGAAATGCTCACCTTGGTAAGTTAATTACCATCTTTTCCCCATACAAAGCTACTGCAATATTGTTAACTATATCCCTATGCTATCCTTTACATACATGTGACTTGCTTATTTTATATCTAGAAGTTTGTACCTCTTGCTTTCCATCATCTATTTTGCTCATCCCCCCACCTCTCTCTCCTCTGTCAACAACCAGTTTGTTCTCTGTATTTATAAGTTTCTGTTTTGTTTTTCTTTGTTTGCTTGTTTTGTTTTTTAGTCTCCACATACAAGTGAAATCATGTTATTTGTCTTTGTTTATTTCACTTGGCATAATACTTTCTAGGTCTATCTATGTTGTCACAAATGATAAGATTTCATTTTTGATGGCCAAGTAATATTGCATTGTATATCTTCTTGTTGGGAATGTAGGTTGGTGCAACCATTATGGAAAACATAAGGAGGTTCCTCAAAAAATTAAAAATAAAAATAGCATATGATCCAGTAGTTCTACTTCTGGGTATTTGCCTGAATACAACAAAAATAGTAATTCAAAAAGATATTTGCATTCCTATATTTATGGCAACATTATTCACAATAGCCAAAATATAGAAGCAACCTAAGTGTCCATTGATAAATGTTTTATATTTTTAATGGTTATTCTATTATTTAGAATGTGCTTCTTTAACTTATTACAGTCTAACTTCAAATAATATTAGACCACTTCATGTACATTGCACAGAACTTTATTTCAATATACTACCATTTCCTCGATCTCTTCCTTTGTGCTGTGTTCTTAGGAATTTTCCATTATATATATATATATATATATATATACATATATACATATATACATATACATATATATATTTAACACATTATAGACAATATACATTATTATACATTATTATCCTTGTCTTATGCTGTCAGTTTTTAAAAAGATATTAAAATGAGAAAATATGTATATTTATCCACATGTTTACAATTTCTAGTGTTCTTTATTCTAAGGTTTAAATCCACTTTTCAATTTGATTTCATTTACTTTCTACCTGAAGAACTTCCTTTGACCTTTTCTATAGTGCAGTAGTACTGTTCATAAGTTTTCTTATCCTTTGTTTGTCTTGAAAAGTATTTATCCTAATTTTGGAAAGATCGCACATATGTAAAATAGGTAGACATTCATCACCAAGGTTCTGGTTTTTGTTTTTTGTGTTTTTCCTCAGTTTTTCTCTCTCTCTGTTAAATTTGGATAGTTTTTATTCCTACATATTCCAGTTCACAAATCTCTTCTGCAGTTTCTAAATTTCAGTTAAACCCACCCAGTTTTTTCTTCATTTCAGATGTTTTTATTTTAAACTCTAGAATTCTACTGTCATTAGAATATTGCTTATATTTTCAAATTTTCTCCTAATTAACTCATATGTTCCTTTACATTCTTGTTTATAGCTATCATATTTAAAATGGCTGTTTGGGGGTGCCTGGGTGGCTTATGGGTTAAGTGTCGGACTCTTGATTTCTGCTCGGGTCATGATCTCACAGTTAGTAAAATCAAGCCCCACATCGGGCTCTGCACTGACAGTGCGGAGCCTTCCTGGGATTCTCTCTCTCTCTCCCCCTCTCTCCCTGCCCCTCCCCTGCTCTCGCTCTCTCTGTCTCAAAATAAACTTTAAGAAAAAATAAAGTAGCTATTTTAATATTACAGTCTGCTTATTTCATAATTTATATCATAACTGAATCTGTTTTTTTTTATTTCTTAAGAGCCATATTTTCCTGCTTCTTTCTTTATCTGACAGTTTTGATTGGAGACTGAAAATTGTGGATTTTACATTATTGATTACTGCATTTTATTATATTCCTTAAAATGGCACACACTTAAATTACTTTCAAATTAGTTTAGAAATTTGAGGCTTGTACTGAAGTGTATTTAAATCAGGTCTGAAGCAGCCTTTAATATAGGGCAGGAATCCTGGAACTTAGTTGCCTTAGGACCCCTTCTGTCAGATTTCACAGTCTTGTGCTGCCTATTGCCAACTGTCTAAAAATATTTCCCTCATTAATTTCATCAAGTTTTCTTGTTGTTTACAGTGAGATGACAATTCCCACAGTAGTTAATCTTTCATAAATGAAAGCAGAAGATCCTGACTTTAAATAACCTAAGTAAATCCCTCTCCCCAATGCTTGCACCTCACACTAATGACGGCTTGAAATTTTATTTTTTTCTCTTCCACATTTACATACTGAATTTTCATGCACTAAAGAAACAAAGACAAGTAGGAATAACTAAGATATGGAGAACATAGCCATAACAGAGTAATGATATAAATAAAGCTTTCTACAGATAATCAGCAACACAGAATCTCCAGAGGACCTAAATAAATAACTCTACTTTATAATCCCAGAAAGAAAAAGTTACTCAGATACAGTTAATATTTTGTAGGACCTATTTATAACATAATGGCCACTGACGTAAAACAATATAAAATGAAACAAAAATCAGAAATCAATGTGATGCTGTCTTACAAATGCCCATAAATGCTTACTGTCATAATAATTAATCCTACAGATAGGATAGTGTAGCACATTTCAATCTTCTTGTTAAAGAAGATTGGTGTAAGTCAAGAGGCTTATATCTGTCATATATAACTTGGCCATGGGGTCGATCCACCTACCCCTTCCCCCAAATAGCAAAAATTAACTTTAGCCGATTGTGTTGATAATTCTGGCTAACTGATGTGGAATGCCCCCAAAACTCCTATATTGTAGGTTTAACACACAGTCTGTGATGGGGTGGGGGGTGCGGGAAGTGCCACTATTTCTTTTTTTTTAATCTAAAAGAAGAAAAAAGTGATGCGATCATACTGGAGATTAATGGTGGCTGTTCCAGGAAGGTGCTTGGAGCCTCCTGACATTTCTTGTCACTGGTATTAAGAAAATGGGCTAGAGTGGATTCATACTTTATAATCTGTTCCTTTGGTAGCACATCAGCACTTGACACTGCCTCACAAGCACTTAACCTAATCATAAGGTGGCCTCGTGATAAGCTGCTTCTGTTTCTTACCTTCTCTGCAGTAGAAGAATGGCTCTGGAGTTTCATACTTGTGGCTTTAAAATATTTTCTATTTCTGTGGAGCATTACAATTCTGGTCATTGCTATGATGTATGTCGGTTTTCAGGAGAAAATTAATGCAAGTCAGTGCAAGCTAATGCACATGCAATCGATGCCTTGCAAAGCTTTTAATCACACTTTCTTCCTGTACTGATCAATTGCTAATGAAGGTATCCAATTACTTTCCTCAGAGTGTGTTTGGGAATAGCATTAAGTGAAGAGATCTTGATATGGCCACCTGTTTATAACTGTGCATTATTCATGAGACCTTTCCTGTGTGCCTCAAATGCCGCAGCAGCAGAGATCCCCCTTAAAGTGTGGCTGGGTTGGCATGGGTCACACTGAAGAAGAGAATCTGTGTGTGCAATGGAAGAATGCAGTGTCTTCTGCAAAAGGCAATGTGAGGACATAGAAATATATTTAATAATTTAAGATCCAGGACAAAAGCAGACATTTAGAGATAATTCTGAGTAACTTTAGGTGTATATGAAAGAAAAGAAATCAACACATCTACTTTCATCAAGCTATTGCAAGAGTCTAGCTTGACATAAATGTGTCAGTGCTTCACCTTGATCTAACGAAGTTTCAGTCAGTTGAGAAAACAAACACTTTTGTTCACCAGAACTACTTAGCATGATTGATGGAGCTATTAGAAAGAAATATGTATTTAGCAAACAAAGATAGCTCTTCTAAATACCGAAAGATCATGATACACCCATTCATCAAAACGGCACTCTTACTTCCCAGTGCACTATTTTATGAGTTTATAGTAGTTTCCTTCCAAATCAATTGTTGTTTAGGATTCAGGAGAGATTTGTACTGAGCAAAAGTGCAAGTTAATGCAGAGTTGGAAACTACTGCCCATAATATCCCTATGGCTAACAAAGAGTCAATGATGCCATTATAATGGGATATTATATTAGACTGCTCTTCCCTTGATTGCACCGCTGTATAACAATACTTCTAGGTCTAAATGCTAGAGAATGTGATCTTGCTATAATGACATGGATATTTTATTTTTTATTTTTTTAAGATATGGGCCACTGCATAGGAATGTAGGGAAGAAGTTTGGGACATCACTTCAGTGTAACACAAAGGTTCTTATTTTTCTTAGTTAAAGGAGACAAAATATGATCTGCCTAATCCTTACTACTTTATGACTATCTGAACCAGCCTCTTCTATCTTGTTGCTTATCATTCATTGATTATTGGTCTTACTTGTTTTGTTACAGATGGCCCATCTCCTTCTTCACCCGTGTTCCAATTGATGGAAAGAAAATAAAAAGAATAGAATTTAGTTACATGACCAGCCTTCACTGGAAAAAGAGGTTGTAGAATGTAATATTTATTTGAGAAGTCCATGTGTTTAGCTAAGAACAGGAAGGCTATTACCATAGAAGAAGGGGAGATAAATTTTGGGGAGCTAATAGTCACTTTTTACATACTTAGAGTCCTCTTAACAATGAGAAAAGAAAGCTTTATCTCATCTAAAGCTTACACTTAGCAGTAATTTTATGCATAGTTATCATTGCCATGCCTTGAGCTGTCTCCAGTTTTGGCCTGCAGAATGACAGTGCAGGGACGATTCAGAAGGGAGGCTCTTCCTCGGGTTGGGCTGTGCCAGCAAAAAACTAATTTTCTGAACAGAGGATTCAAACAATTAGGAGTTGAAGCAAGAGGGAGGAACTGGGCTGAAACTAGTGAAAATGTTGTTTATCCTAATCACATGCATACTGTTAGTGTGAGGTCAAAGGCTAAGTCCTATGATTGTATCACATTATCACCTGTAGTAACATTACGTCTAATAATCTGAGTTATAGTATACACTAACTCTAATTATTTTATGTCTTTTTTCATGATCTGTTGAGCTAGATGATAACTTTTAGAGGTCAAACAGTATGTATTTTACTTTGTATCTAAGTATTTTTTTGTACCGAATTACACAACCTGGTAACCTGGCTTTTGGCATGTATAAGACAAGCTATGCTGTAAGAAATTTAACACAAAGAGAAGATTAGACTCTATTTTGCATATTTTAAGGTATTATTTGCTATTAATTAAAGTATTTTTTGCCCTCAATTGTGACCTTTTCCTCATCTTACCTCTGACTTTCCATTCAGGTAGAAAACCGATTTCTTCTTTCATTTTGTGAAAAAGTATGATTTATTGGTTAAGTGTTATTTTTTGTTATTTATTTATTTACTTACTTTTATTTAAGTATAGTAAACATACAGTATTATATTGGTTTCGGGTGTAAAATATAATGATTCAACAATTCTATACTTCTCTCTGATTTCTTTCTAAATTCAAGAAAATTACATGTCAACACCGAAAAGAGAAATGGTTTCTAAATAATCTAGATTTTGTTTTCAAAATCTTAAATCCTTTGGAAAACTTACAGGTTTTAGGTAAAGTTTCAAGATATAAACATAATTATCTTGCAAAAGCAGGAGAGGGTGGTGACTTTTCTTCCTTCAGATTAGAAAAAAATAATCTTTGTATGTCAAAGGGAAAGTTTGTTTTGTGGCAGGGCCAAGAGAGATGGAAAAACTTGAAAAGTTCATTTCAAAATCTCCACCATATATGTCACTTCTCTCTAAACTTTTCTTAACTGTCCTTCTATATCCAAGCTTTCCTCCCTATTTCCCATGTCCTCAGAGCTGTATGTTCTCTGTTGTTCTAAGCCATCAGTCCAACTGTGGTTCCAAGCTTGTGTAACATACTCAGCAAAACACAAGTATCATAGCATGTTTTCTATAATAAGCAATTTCTTTTTCCTTTCCTATCTTTTCTTTTCTTTTCTTTTCTTTTCTTTTCTTTCTTTTCCTTTCCTTTCCTTTCCTTTCCTTTCCTTTTCTTTTCTTTTTTCTTTTCTTTTCTTTCTTCTCTCTCTCTCTCTCTCTCTCTTTCTCGGTTTGAAGAGAAATGAGATGTAAGCTTTCTCTGGAAGAAATTATTACAGGAGATAAGATTTGAATTCTTTCAGTTTCAAAAACTATACAAGGCCAAAAGTTTAGTTGGCATGTGGATCAGGGATAAGCTCTTATTATGGAAAAATGTCATAGTACAAAGGGATAATTTGTAGAGAGTTTAGCAAATAGGCTTATAACAGGTATGGGCAAGGTTTAGGGAGAAATCTAGGAATTCTGCTTCTAGGTCTGAAGCGGATGGTGGAGGCAGCATACTTACTGGAAATTTCTAGAAATTTTCTATAAGGAAAGGTCCTTTACGGAAGTTGTGGTTATAGGTAAAGAATGAAAAGTAAACCCAGTAATCTTTCAGGGAGAAAGCATTTATTCCAGTGCTTCTTACTGGCCAAGCCTAAGCAGAAGCCAGAGGACAAGAGAATGCACTGAAACAGCTGTTGTGAGTGAGCCTCTAGGAGCAGAGCAAGGACAAGGATGGAGAGTGGTTTTGGCAGGGCACAGGGAAGATATCCAGGACAGCTCACAAATGATGGTTATAAATACATTAATTTCTGATAAATTTCATGTAGAGTCACCTGGAGAGCTTATTAGAACACAGATGTCTAAGCCCCACCCCATAACTTCTGACTCCGTGGTTAGGTCATTGAATTTGTATTTCTGAGAGGTTTCCATGTGATCCTGATACTTCTATTCTGAGGAACACATCTTGAGATCAGGATTTATCCACGTAAAAAATTGATTATAATTTTTGATGGCCTAATTAAATTTTTATTACTATTTCTTATTCTTTGTGTTAATTTGTGATGCTTTACTAATAATGATAATTTTAAGCAGCCTGATTAGTTGCAACATAATTTTATGCTACTTATAATATTTAGTATGTAGTGCTAATTTCATAGTATTTTAGTAATTCTTAGTATTTTTTTGAATACCATATTTACATAATTGTCCAATCAAAGTGATGCCTCCTTTATGTGATACTGGAAAATGAGATCTTTTACATTAACTAAAGTTTCCTTTAACAATTTTAACAGAGTTTAAAAAATATATTATGAGACTTTTGGTTGAAACCTGATGTAATAGACGATATTTTCCCTGTTCTTTTCTGCTAAATAAAACTGGAAATGGCACAAAACACAACCAAACAAGGATCCTGAGGATGGTAAGAAGAAGGTAAGCTGGTTTGAGACCCAGAACTGGACACACAGCACAGTGAAAGGCATCTTGCATTCCCAACATGCAGCAGCAGAAAGCCACCCAATCTTTTTATTAAGTTTTTTAAAAGTTTATTTATTTATTTTGAGATAGAGAGTGAGCAAGCAGGGTAGGGGCAGAGAGAGAGAGAGAGAGAGAGAGAGAGAGAGAGACTTCCAAGCAGGCTCCACACTGACCTAGCACAAAGCTAGATGCAGGACTTGAACTCACGAACCATGAGGTCATGACCTGAGCCAAAATCAAGAGCTGGACACTTAACCAACTAAGCCACCCAGGCACCCTAAACACCTAAACCCTAAACAGGCACCTGTTGATCTAAAAACAGATGATAGTCGGGGCACCTGAGTGGCTCAGTTGGTTAAGTGTCTGACTTTGGCTCAGGTCATGATCTTGCAGTTTGTGAGCTTGAGTCCCATGTCAGGCTCTGCACTGACAGCTCAGAGCCTGGAGCCTGCTTTGGATTCTGTGTCTCCCTCTGTCTCTGTCCCTCCCTCCTCATGCTCTCTCTCTTTCAAAAACAATCATTAAAAACAGAAGATAGTCCAGATTGGCTTATTCATCCCCTGAATCTAAAGGGAGCCCTTTTGCCAACATTAGACAAGCTTGCATTACTGACAAGAGTTTATTGAGGGCCCTACCAAAAATAAGGTGACTGGCGAAGAACCCTCCTTTTCTGCTGGACCTGAAATGTCCCTTTTCTGGAGAAGCAGGTGAATGGAACTGACTGAGAGAGACCAAGCTGAAGCAGGTGTCCTGATCCAGAAATACTTTTTGATCCAGAAAGTCTCTCTTGGATCCACAGGCCTGCCTGAGACTTTCCTTCCCCCTCCAGAAACACTGGATGGGTGGGTGGAGCCAGTAAAGAGGAAGTAGCCACAGGTAGCCAAGTTCAGAGAGCATCTTTGTTCTCAGGAGATATAAGTAAGGGTATTCACCCTTCCTCCGCACCCCCCCCCCAAAAAAAAAAACAGACAAATAAACAGATTGCCTGACCTATGGATATCACCCAGTCCTTCATGCAATACCAACAGAAACCAGTGGGAATCCAAGCCACAGCAGATAAAGCAAGAAGGTCAAAATAACACTACAACGCCTCTGAAAAACTAAGCTACCGGGGAACCAGAGCTCCTGAAAATAGAACAAGACCTCTGTGCTAAACCTAAACAGTGTGACTACCTGCCAAAATAAAAGATTTAAATGGGATCCAGTATTTCCTACCATAGTAGACAAAATTCCCTGAGTATAATGAAAAATAATCACTTAGCATACTAAGAACTAAGAAAATCACACCTTGAAAGAGAAAAGACAATTAGTTGACACAATACTGAGATGAATCAGATGGTGGAATTATTGGAGAAATACTTTAAAGCATCCACTACAACAATGCTTCAGCAATCAATTAAAAATTATCCTGAACCAAATTAAAAAAATAGAAAATCTCTGAAGAAATAGGTTTTAGAAGAAAAAATTAAATGGATCACAGAACTGGAAAATACAATAACAGACATAAAAAACTCAGTCGATGGGCTCAATAGAGTGAAGATAACAGGAGAAAATTCATGAACTGGAGTATAGAACAATAGAATTCACCCAATCTGAACAACAGAGAAGGGGGGAAAATTGTCTGGAAAAAGGATGAACAGCTCCTCAGAGACTTATGAGACAACAACAAAAGAACCACCATTCACATCAGCACAGTCCCAGAGGGAAAGTAGAAAAAAAAGAGAGGGGCTGAAAAGTTGTTGGAAGAAGTATTGGCTGAAAATGTCCTAAATTTGATAAAATGCACAAGGCTATAATTTCAAGTAGCTGAGCAAATTCTAAACAGGATAAACACAAAGAAATCCATGTCAAAGATACACCAGTTAAAATTTTGAAAAATAAACACAAAGAAAAAAATCTGGAGGGAAATGAGTGTTACCTGTAGGGGAATACCAATTCAACCGATCATGGATTTCTAATCTGAAGTCATAGAAACCAGAAGAGAGTGGTACCATATTTCTCAAGTGCTGAAATGAAAGAACTGTCAGCCACAAATTCTGTATTCTATGAATCCAAACTTGGTGAATGAAAGAGAAATAAAAAGATGCTCAGAAAAAGAAAAGCTAAAAGAATTTACTACTAGTAGGCATATTCTTTTTTTAAAAATTTAATAATAAGGGTACCTGGTTGGCTCAGTTGGTTAAGCCTCCAATTCTTAGTTTAGGTTTAGGTCATGACCTCACAGTTGGTGGGTTCAAGACCCATGTTGGGCTCTGTGCTGACAGAGCGGAGCTTGCTTGGGATTCTCTCTCTCCCTCACTCTCTATCTGCCCCTCCCCACTCACTCTTGCACTCTCTCTCTCTCAAAATAAATAAGCATTTCTAATGAAATAAAAAAGTGTTATTTCAACATATGAAAACTATAGAAATATTAAAGTGAAATAAAATATCTTATTCTTAAAGATTGGCTGAACAAAATTCTTCAAACGGAGGAATGGATAAGAGAAAGAATGCTGGAGTATTAGGAAGGAAGAAGGAATAATGCAAAAAGCAGAAATACGGGTACATTCAAAGAATCATTTATTTCCTGAGTTTTAAAACAATATTTGATGGAACATCAATTCAGTTTTTGTTTGGAACAAAAATGATCTGATTCCCATGACAATGATACCTAAAAATGAGGAGACAAACAGATATAAATGAGAGTGAGGTTTCTACACTTCCCTCAAAGTGGTAAAATGTTGACGCTAGCGAATGGTATAATTCATATATACATAGATATAGCAATATTCAGAATGACTACTACCAAAAACATACAAGAGATACACTCAAAAACACTCTACGTAAATCAAGATGGAATCCTAAAACATGTTGAAGTTTTGTGCAGGAAAGCCAGAGAGAAGAAACAGAGAAATGACACCAGAAGAAACAAATGGAAAACAAATGATAAATGGAATATAAGTGCTAACATATTAATAATTACCTTAAATGTAAATGTTGTAAATACATCAATAAAAAGCAGATTAAAAAATGTGACCCAGCTATATACTGCTTATAAGAAAGTTGCTTCAAATCCAATGACATCGGTTTGTTAAAAGTAAAAGGATGAAAAAAGGGACTAACCTCACCAATGTGGTTAAGCACCATCTAATTCATTAGGGGACTGAATGGAACAAAAAGATGGAACAAGGGTGAATTCTCTCTCTCTGTCCTTGAGCTAGGACATTTATCTTTTCCTGCCCTTAAACATTGAAGTTTCTGGTTCTTGGGTCTTAAGATTGATTCCAGGTCTTAAACACCAGTGTCTCTCCACATTCTTTGGCCTTGGCCTTGGACCAAGAGCTACACCATGCTCCCTTCGTTCTCAAGCCTTAGGATTTGGACTGAATTATACCACTGACTTTCCTGATTCTTCTGTTTGCACATGGTATAGTGTCACATCCTCAGCTTCTTGTAATCATGTGAACCATTTCTCATAATAATAAATCTGCTCCTATAAATCTATATACAGGTATCCCTCACTTTTTGAAAGTTTGATTTGCATCACTTTGCTTTTACAAAAGACCTACGTTAGTACATGTGTTTGCCAACCAAAAGAAATCCAAATGGGATTTTCACTTTTATTAAAAAAGAAAAGAAAAAATTAACATAAAAGTGAAAATAGCATTTGTCATCCAGGCAGTGAGAGAGGCCCCACTGAGCTCCTTCCCCAGAACGACATTCAGCATCTCAGCATCAAACCATCAAACCACCATACCTTTCAACTGTGTTTGTGAGTATCCATACTTTCTGTCTTGATATATTTTATGTATCCATTAGCCAATTGTGTCCTAAGGTGTCATAAAAGCCTAAGAGGTTATTTTTTAGTTTGGGGAATCATAATTTTTTTCATAAAAATTAGTGGTAGTTGTTTCTTTAGTTCATGTAAGCTTATAAAAGGCTTCATAGGAACACTCTACTTTTGGATAGTGGGTGATACCTGTGCATGCTGTTAGTTTTGTTTTTCTGGAAAGCTCTGATTGTTATTCTTTTAAGGATAAAGAGAATCTTGTTTATCTCTAAATTGTTGTGTCCAATACCTAGGGGTGCTCAGCAGAATGTTCTGAAAGGAAAATGGGAGGGAGAAAAGATGGAGAGAATGATGAAATTTTGCATGATTGGGGAGTCTGAACTCCTGGATCATTTGAAGAAGTTAATCTCATGTGATCTAGACTAGAATCCAGGACTAGGGGTATTGTGTCACCTGGGTGGTTAATAAACTAGCTGGAATTGAAAGAAAATCCTTTGAGCTCATATGTGATTTTGGAGTCTATGAAGATAAGAGGTTCACTTAAAGACGAGGAGATGAGTAAGTGTCCCACCCTGACAGTATTAGATTCTCTAACATGAAAGATGAAAATCCCCACCTTGAGAGTAAAGACTCAGTCATTCACTGGAGCTCTTCATTGACTGCTAGAATTGAGAATGTGGACCTGGAGTCTATGGAAAGAACAGTTGAGGAGAGAGTTCAAGAACCAAAGGACAAGGGGCACTTGGGTGGCTCATAGGTTAAGTGTCCGACTTCAGCTCAGGTCATGATCTCATGGTTTGTGGGTTTGCGCCCAGCGTCTGGCTCTGTGCTGACAGCTTAGAGCCTGGAGCTTGTGTCTCCCTCTCTCTCGACCCCTCCCCAGCTCATGCTCTGTCTCTCTCTGTCTCTCTTTCTCTCTCAAAAGTAAATAAACATTAACACAAAAATTAAAGCAAACAAACAAACAAAAAAGAACCAAAGGACAAAATAAAGCCTGTCTGGCAAGGGATCAGGATGCCCAGATAATTCTCTTCCAATGTTCTATCCAGATTCAGATTTTGAATCAGCACAGAGCCTGACGTGGGGCTTGAACTCACAGACCATGAGATCATGACCTGAGCTGAAGTCTGACACTCAACTGACTGAGCCACCCAGGCTCCCCAATGGACTCCTTTTCTTAAAGATGTCTGTGCTGATTACAGTTACCTTCTTCTCTAATTGATAAAATCTTTCTTTTTCATTAGGGGCCCACTTTACTAACTCATCTTTACTAAGTAAGAACCCACCATTATTTCCTGAATACATATTGCAATTTACAATAGTATAAAAATTACCATATATTATAATTAGCTGTGTAGTTATGCTTTCCCCTTCTAGTAAGTTCTCTAGTCTCATATTTGTCTTTGTATGTATGTACGTACATATGAATATCTATCTAGACTCTGGGCTTACCTCTAATATCTAGCATATAATAAATGTTGAATGAAAACACTTCTATAGTAGTTTTATCTCTTGTGTCTTTCATTTTTCCAGAGGTTGTCCCTTTACCACAGAAGAGAGAGAAGGTGAGAGAAAGAGAGAGAGAGATGGCAAGAGAGAGAAAGAGACCTTATCTCTCTACAACAACTTAATTCATCTTAAACTTCTGTCTATAGCTAGGTCATTTATTATAAGACAGTTATTAACCATAGTGGTTACATATTAATGCTCAGAAACTAGACCTGGTTTGGGGTTCTGGCCTTGTCACTTACAAGTTCTGTGCCATACAGAAGCTCTTACAACCCTTCTAAGTCTATTTTGTTTATCTATAAAAAGAAAATTATTACTTAATGAGTTATTGTGAATGCTCAGTTCATGCATGATAAATACTTAGCACAAGCTGGGCATAAAATAGTCTGCTCAATAAATGGTAGTAGCTATTTCCAGTATCTTTAAAATCATGTTAAAGTGCATTATATTTATTAAGGAAGCAGAAAGAAAAGTTTAAAGAAGCACACATTGGTAAATCATAGCACACTAACCAATTTAATTTCAGCATTATCCTCCAAAAAGCAAATTCTAGTTAATACTGAGATATATCTGACTTATTTTATGACTTTGACAGGAGGAATGTCAATGTGTAAGGGTCTCTGCTAAGCTTACTAACATTTATTTTACAAATTTTTGTGAATCCAAAAGAAGCACAAGTTCTGCCAGTTTTAAATTTTGAACCTAAATGAATAAGCTTTAATGTTAGGCTCATTTTAAAAGTTGGTGTTATACACACTAGACAACCTGACTTACCAGAGGGGAAAAAAACAAAGTTTAGTGTGGTTAACATGTTGTATTTATTATTTTGTATATTATCTAAAAAGTAGAATATATTGTAAGACTTATTTAAAAAATAATTATTTACACAATTTTTGGAAGGTTAGTAGCAAACATGGTTTACAAGTAAAAGATCTAATTTTCAAACCAAAATCAATTAATGGTCTTGCATTTACAGAAGCAAATTAAGATTCAGCTTAAATATCTGAAGCAGTTTTTACATAAAGCATTTCCAAGAAATAGAAAACTAAGACATTTAGATAAAGCACCAGCTGTCACCATGTCACCAAGTAAATGCTAATTCCTCACTAGTCACCATCCGATGATGAAGAGCAGAGGACAAAGGGAAGGAACACTTCTAGAAAGAAAGAGAACCCTGAAATTACATTTACTTAGGGGTTCCTCCAAAGGCATCTTGGTCAAGTTAATACATTTCTGAGGAGCAGAAATAGATTATAAAGTTAAGGCTCAAGATCATGCATTCATAATAAAATACAATTACTGATATTTAAGTGATATTGAATGTCATACAACATATTTAAAGTTTGTCACTTACATCAACAATATGCATATTTTCTTTCTGAATCCTTTGGGATTTTGTGGGTACACTGTAATCAATCGTAATACAAATGGAACAAATATCAGAATCTTGAACTACATGGATATGAGTGGCTGCATTTTTATGATTATGTCAAAGACCAACTATTTGTGTCTATCTTTTAAAGATAATTTCAACTGTGAAAATTAATACTTAGGATTTTCAAGCTTTTCAAATATAAAAACATTTTACAGAATGTGTGATAAGATTAAAAACAGCAAAAAAAAAACTTGGAAAGATAAATGACAAAGTAAAAACTAATCTGCATACGCTAATGTTATACAACACCACCAACAACAAACTTATACTTTAATCTATTCAAAGTCCTCACAGTTTCAGTGATTGCTGTCTTCCTCTAAGTTATAGAGAACCATAAAGTCAGTGAAAAGTATTTCAAAGTGGCCACAGTTTCCCAATTAAAGATCAAGACACTGCAAAAATCCTTAGACATAATGGTAACCCCGACTCTTCGAATTCATATTATGACTTTAATTTGCCAGCTCTTACTACTCAATGTTGCATTATGGCTAAATGGTAAAAATACATCAGTGTTATGATAGATATGAATCTACTAACAGTTTCTATATTGTATCGTTTTAGTAAATGTATACTTTTTAAAAAAGCATAAATGAGAAAAAAATGAGAAAAATGTAGGCCATAACTATAGTTCCCTTTGCACTTCTTATTCTATGAATCCATTCTGTTGAAGAACTAGAGCTTAGGTAGAAGTAGCCAAAAAGATGAAAAACCAGGAATCCAAAAACAATTAAGCAATATTAATTCCTAGTACCGAAAGAAAGAAAGAGAGAAAGAAAGAAAGAAAGAAAGAAAGAAAGAAAGAAAGAAAGGAAGGAAACAAAAACAAAAACAAAAACAAAAACAAAAAACCAAAACCAAGGCTCCAGTTAACCAAAGTGGCTTGAATCAGCCCAAGACTATCTGTGGTTGATCTCAAAGGCACTTTCTAAGACCTGTCCTTTCTCTTCCCCAGTTGACATCCGTCTGGCAAGTTTATGATTTAACAGCTTGCAGCACTGTGTTTTTATTAACACTACCCGACATTAAGAAAGTACTTGTTTATTTGTAACTAAGTCCTCTTAATGATGATTTGAATCCCATCAAGTTAAAGTAGACATAAAGTATGCAAGAAAGCTACTCATCTCTACCATCACCTCCTCAGTCCTCTAGATGAAACACACACCATAAAAGCCACATAGAGAAAACAAGCATTGAATTATCAAATGGCAAATTTAACCCATTTAACTCACTAAAGTGATTCTAAGGGCTTATCTTGGTTAGACTCAGTATACAAAGGTGAAAGTCAACTTGACATGGAGTCTTGTGAGCACAAGCTTAACTTCCATGGGTTGTAAACAATTGATTATTAAGTAAAATCTTTACTTCTCTGATCTTCATTTTTATTTCTGATTCAAACTTCTAACATTTTTAGAATATGTGAAAAAGGTGAAAAAAGGTGGCAAGTGGGATTAGATTTGGCTTTGAATAGTTAACTTTTCTTCAGCTTTGTCAAAATAAGCATTTTCTGTGGTAGCTTGATCTTCCTTGTCATCATCTATCATATGAATGTCTGATGTATTTTTGTCATTTTGCCTCAAGCGGTAATTTTTATAAGCACGCTGAATTATGGTTGCTGAGACTGCCTCTTGTTTTCGTTTCAGAGTAGTTGTAATTGGTTCATACATGATCTTAAAAGGGTTGGCTAATGCAAACCCTGATTCCATCTCTGAAATAACTTTCTCCATCCTCACATCTGTACCCATAACTCGTTTAGTTAAAGCAAGTAAGATGTCAAGGCAATGAATTCTGTCCCCAGCAGCCATGGGAAGATCCATGGCAACGAGCTGGCCCTTGTTTGGTTTTGCCATAAAAAGAGGAGGGTCAAGAGCAGCTGCAAGATCTGAAAGCTTGCTAGAGTCTATGTACTGGGTCCTATCAGGGTCAAACCTCTTCCATACCTGAAAGAATTTCTTAAAATCATCTTCACTTAATGTCTTGGCTTTTTTCTTAGAAGCAATATTTAAAAATTCCATGACAGCAATAATGTACATGTTTACAATGATCATCCATGATATGAAGATGTAACTAACAAAATAAATAATCCCAACAAAGGGATTACCACAATCTCCTCTAACCTGAGTCCCAGGGTTAATTTTATCAGGATCACAGTCTGACCATTTACTGTTGAAAATTGCATTAAGCATCCCATCCCAGCCAGCAAATATCGTAACTTGGAAAAGACAGAGCATACTGCTGCCAAAGGTTTCAAAGTTGGCCACATCATTAATTCCAAATTCCTTTTTAACATAGGCAAAATTGTACATCCCAAAGATGGCATAGACGAACATGACCAGAAAGATGAGAAGACTGATGTTCAACAATGCTGGGAAACATAGCATCAAAGGAAGCAGCAGGTCACGGAACACCTTTGGTCCTTTCCCAGGACGTAGGATGTGGATGATCCGTGAGAGTAGTATCAGTTGCACAACAGAAGGAGGCACAAGGTAGTATCCTACCATCAGAGGCAGAAATAGTCCTTGGTGTGGGAGAAGATAAAACAGGTAATAAAACTATTTAAATATGATTGTATTTAGAGGAATATAAATTATTTTACATTCCATTTTGTCTATATGTTAAGATCATTTTATTAATCCTTCCCATATAACAGAATATATTGAAAGTGGGGATTAGCCAAATACTCATTGTGGCAATTTTCAGGGTATCTAGCAAAATTTGGAAGATAATTATTTGAATCATCATCTTATTATGCCATTATAGATCAACTAATTCTGGAATCACAGATGCCATGATTCCATAATACAAAATAGTAATCATATTCTTTTTTTTCTGATTGCAGTTGGATAAATAAATTTAGCTCAATCCAGCCTTTATTGGACATCTAGTATAAAGGTGTCAATGCAAAATGCAAAGATGAATGACCTGACTTCTGTCCTCAAAGACCTTATATTCTAGAGAGTAGAGGTAGACATTTAAAGTAATTATAATGCAAGGCAGAAAGACCTAGTTGATAAATATAATTACAAAAATGTCTGGCATTCAGTGATTCACAGATTATAATTTATTTATTTCATAAATAGTCTTTGGGTTCTTAGCGGCTTTAAACTGAATTAAATAAATGAGTCTTGGCCTAGAACTATTTTTGTAGCAGTTGTGGGTAGATGAGGGAGTGAGAGCTAGAACTATACAATTACAATTACCATAAAAGTATAGGGGATGTCCTCTGCAAGTACTGGAGAGACCGTGGTTCATTTTGAGTTGAGAAGATGGGGAGGGGAAAATTCCATGAAGTTTCTAAATGATATGGTATATTTGTTGAATCTGGAATGATCAGGTCTCATATTTCTGTTCAACTTGATCACTGTCCATAACCTTCTCTCTGACATTCTACCTTATCTATACCTTCATTTCCACAGTGTATTAGTGAATCTTCTGCTCTGACCCAGATTTTCATTTTTCCTTACAATCTTCCAAATTCCTCCATTTTGCCAGAGGTATCCCCATTTATTTGTAGATAATTTTTTCTACATCCTCATCTTAGATTTTGTTCACCTCCTTTCTTATCTAAAATCTGACTCTATCTTGAAGACAGTATCTCCCTTGGAATGTTCTCAAGTGTAAAGAGCTCTTTCTTCCCCACTCCATATTTCTCAGAGTAGAAAAATGGAATGACCAAGCATCTTTCATTTTTTTCCAATGCGATTTCCAGATGCTTCAAGTCAATTTTATAAAAAAAAAAAAGAAATTTCTGTCCTGACACATTGTGGATCATGCCAATGAAATATGATACTATTGCCGACCATTACTTGGTTCTATGATATTCCTCCCCCCTTATTCATATTCATTGGAGACTTTAGTACTTGGCTCACTGTCACCCTTTCCACCCCAACACTTACCATCCACAATTCATTGAAAGGCCAGTCTCTTGGTCTTTGACTTTCTTAACTGTAATCTCCATCGTTTTACTTTAGTCACATGCAGCTATAGCTACATTCTGGACCCAGGATATTTCACCTTCTGAGATTTCATATTCAAACAGCTTTCTCTCTGACTGTGATTTCCTCTCCTTTGAGATAGCTGATTCAGTAGCTCTGACTTTAATCCCAAAGGCCCCTTCTTGCCTTTCTTTCAAGCTTCTTGTACCTGTCTATCAATAGTTGAACTGCTTCTATTACCAAATGAATAAGCTGAATTTTTTGGAATCACAATTGAGCAAATAGTTTGTCTACCTTTTCACTAGTGACTGTATAGAATAGTGCTTGACACAATAAATATCTAAATATTGTCTCTCATGGAGCTTATATTCCAGTACGTATCTTATGGGGAGGCAGACAAGAAACAAACTTTTCCCTGCTTAAAACATTTTTATCCTAGAATCTTTACTTGTCTACCCCTATTCAATATGTCTCTATTTAGATTTTGCTTCATCCAGGAAATTTGACCTCTGACCTCTACTTATTGATAGGTACTCCCCTTTCTTGTGCTGCTGTAACACCACGTGCTTCTTTCTTTATCATAACCTTAATAGCACAACATTAAATATGTACTGTTTAATCATCTGAATCCCTTACTACATTGTAAACTGTGCCTACAGGGATTATGCCTTCCTTATTTACTACTGAATTCTTTGGGTATAGCATAATATCTATTCAAATATAATTGTTAAATAAAAGACTGAGATCCCCAAAGTAAGAGAAAACTGGTGACAAATTCATTAAAGCCTAACACTCTAGTATTGTGAAAGTTGTAAACAGTTTTGGAAATTAAAAAAAAATAGGGAACTTGAAAGGTTATATCATGTTAAGACATAAAGCTCCTTCTAGACACATTCTAGAAAAATAATGTATGTGATATACTGAAGGGGTAATTAAGCATTTACCTGGTAACCTCTTAATTGAAGTCTATGTATTAATTCAACAAGTATTTTTTAGTATCTTATAGCTGTCATGTGTACATGTATGAATGTAAAAATACAAGCCATTGCTATTGGAATAAAAAGGGTCTCTATCTGTTTTGCCTACTAAAAGACTATATCTTGGGACATATTTAGTATAAGAACTTGCCTGAATTAGTATTACTATAAAAGAAAATCTAACTAAACAAATTCTTACCTGTAACAGAGAAAATAACTACCATAAAATCAAAAATGTTCCATCCCACGGTGAAATAGTTACAACGAAAAGAGATGAGCTTCAGTACACATTCTCCCGTGTATACCATAACAAGAAATAAGGTAATCCAGTAGAGAGCAGTGTCCATTTCTGAACTCTGTTCATCACTTTGTATCATAATGGTCATTGCTTGGAAACAGATAAGAACCATAATGAAGACATTAAAAACTTGGCTTGTTACCAAGTCAAACATGAATCTTTGGAACTTGTTCTGTGTGTAAAAAAAAAAAAAAAAAAAAAAAAGGTGGGTGTAATAGCCTTATTAGTAGGATATATACATACACATATAGTCTTTACGTTTATAATTTACCTCCCAGCATAAACAGGAAAATAAGTGAGTACCTAAGTTTTTGTCAAACTAGAATTCTAATGTATAGTCAAAACAAACAAAAAGATCATCAAAACCTTGTTAAGGAACATATTTTTAAATTTTGTCAAAAGCATTTGTGGAGAATTTAACATTTTTTAAAATGTTTATTTATTTTTGAAAGAGAAAGAGAGAGAGAGAGAGAGAGACAGAGCATCAGCGGGGGAGGGGCAGGGAGAGAAGCAGAAACCGAAGCAGGCACAGAGCCCCACCTGAGGCTTGAACCCATGAACCACAAGATCATGACCTGAACCAAAGTCAGACACTTAACCGACTGAGCCACCCAGGCACCCTGCATTTGTGAAGAATTTTAAAAACACATATTCATTTTAAAAAGAGAATGTATGAAATAAACTTTTTACGAAGCTTCGAAAACAAATCTAGATGTTTTCTTACTCTTGGGCGACGTATTGTTTTTTGAGAGTCCTCATGCAACAGCCCCCTCAGTGCATGGTATTGTCTCTTCTGTTTCACTGTTATAAAGATATTTGAGCCTCCCTGGTAAAGAAATGAAAGAAAAAGATATTAAAATCACATGAATCTAAATTTCACCTTTTGTCAATATACATTTTGGAAAGCTTGGTAATTACTGATTTAACCTTTTATAAAGGTCTTAAAGGCAATGAACTAAATCACATTTAACCATGTCTGATTTCTGCACACAAATCCATACCAAGCACATGTAGAATATATGGTAATGACTGATATCAATGATCTTTTGGTGCACTTTCCTGTGGGTAGTCTACTCTTTTTTAACTTTTCAGTCTACTGAGGCCTACCTCATGTTAAGCAGAGACAAAGGAGAAACAGTGGGGGATAAAGGGAAAGGTTTATCAAGAAAAACTGAACTCAAAAGCTAAGGAAAAATTGGTTTGTATCTTCTAATAACAGGAAAAAAATATAATTGGGCATTTATGTGTTTTTATAAGTTCATATATTAATTTACTAAATAATACTTTCAAAAGATATTTTTTATACTATTAATCCAACAGCACTTTGTGCTTACTTCTTCATAGTACCTTTTAGAGCTTTTCATCTTTGTGTTCCTAGTACTAAGTATCTTATACAAAATATATAAAGTGAATAAGAGGTAAATGGTTAGTGTGTTAATCTAGAAATTAGGGATTGTTACTGCCCTAAGTCAGGACTTAGTTACTTAAATTTGATAGGGGTCACCGGTTTGAAGCCCAGGAGCAAATCCTGGAATGTTATCCCACTGGATTGATCCCAAGAAGCTGAAGCTTCCAGTCAAATGGGTATTTGATCATTGATCTTCTAATCCCATTTGATTAGTGGAGGCTGAGATCAGTTTATCAGATGCTGCACATGACTAAACTTTGATGACATGGCTGAAAACAGAATTTCAAAACTAGACTATTCTTTTGATTTTTTAGAAGGCTTTCCTATACCTCTAGAAAGTAGGTCTCTGTGGTTAAAATAAGCAGATTTAAATGACTTTTGAGGCCTTTGCATTTGCAGAAGCCTTGAAGGCCTTTGTGTGGAGGTGGGATCATATGGGTTTTTCATTTCTGTCTCTGAATTGTCCCTTACTGATTTCAAGCACTGCTATTTAGGACATGGGGTTAGGATTTAGGATACCCCCTACTTCTAGCAGAAAAAGCTACTGCACTGACAAAGATGTCTATGCTAGATATGACTCTGAAGGCTTTGAACATATCAGAGAGTAAAAGAGTGTAGCTTATTTTTCTTGAACTTCTTCACCTATTTGTGCAGATGTACCACAATATTACTTGTTGGTCAGCATGTCATTATTTACAAACATATATATATATAGAAACACCTGCAATTTTTAACCTTTTAACTTGTTTGTTTATATTTCAATATATAAAACAATGTAAAGATGAACATTTTAGCAATATTTATCAATATGCAGGAACATCAAATTTTTTTAATAGATAAGCACCAAATAAAAATTACATTAAGCTGAATCCAAAACCAATTATTTGAAGCAGGACATTCTTATAAATGTGTTTTCTCAGGTATTAATGAACAAAGAATATTTATACTTATCTTTATTTTATGCTTGTTGAAATTAGCAATAATAACACCGATCAGCATACTCAAAGGAAGAAATAATCCAATAACAATAAAGCTGATAAAGTAATAAGACATGTAGATGTTGTCTTCAAAATTAGGTTGCTTATTTACCTAAAAGTTAAGTTAAAAAATAATCAAAATAAGACAGGGCATAGTGGATTTTTAGGGCAGTGAAAATATTCTGTATGATATTGTAATGATAGTTACATGTCAGTCATTACACAATTGTTCAAACCCATATAATGTACAACACCAAGTGAACCCTCAAGTAAACTCTGGACTTTGGGAGATTATGATCTGTCAATGTAGGTTCATCCGGGGTAAATGTACCATTCTGGTAAGTGATATCAATAACAGGCTATGCATGTGTGGGGTCAAGTGGGTATAGGGGAAATCTCTATGCTTTCCTCTCAATTTTGTTGTAAACCTAAAACTGCTCTAAAAAGTAAAGTCTTTAAAAATAAAAATAAATTAAAAAGTGAAAAATAAGCAAAATATTGATACTAATGCTTT
Organism: Panthera uncia; assembly: GCF_023721935.1. Taxonomy (NCBI): domain Eukaryota; kingdom Metazoa; phylum Chordata; class Mammalia; order Carnivora; family Felidae; genus Panthera; species Panthera uncia. Next base: position 65,375,868 of record NW_026057584.1, on the reverse strand, counting down.
AAAACATAAGATTTATAAAACAATTTACAACAGGAAAATCCAACAATTCTACAGAAGTAATATTTTCTCTTAGCTCGTTAGTGAAAGGATATCATTGCTTTGTTTATTTGGATTTTAAAATTTATTGCATTGGTTTAACCATTGTTATGAAGTCTGATAATCCTTCAAATGGGCTTATTGGGGTTCAACCACTGTACATAATCCTGGAAGGATTTCGTTTTCTGTGAAATGTTCAATTTGAAATGTATTTAATTTCTGTCTACTATAAGCATTCACTCTGATCATGTTATCTATTCTATTATTGTTGGTACCCTCTTCTTGAATTGTAAAAATAACTTTTCTTGAATTTTAACAATGGTCGTAAGATTATATTATACTTACACCAGTAGAATCAACTGCTGAATTCATAATGGTGATCCATCCATTAAATGTTGCCTGTAAAAATGGCATGTATTTAATTCTTATGGAAATCTTAAGCTTTGTTTCAAATAAAAAGTGAAACTCAGTTTGTTATTAATACAGTAAAACATTTGATTACTAAGGCTGACCACATTTCAATATACCCTGTAATTGAGACCTTTATCATTTTCATTGTTGCATTTCTATTATCTGTTAACAACTATTTAACAACTATTTATTTTTACTTAGCTTAATTGTAGTAGTTTTACTGTAGTTGATAACAAAATGTTGTAAGATAGTATAAATAGAAAGAGAGAGAGAGAGAGAGAGAGAGGTAGATAGATAAATGATAAATAAATACACATTGCCCAAGTGTCATTGTTAGTGGTAACTGCTATTTATGTGCTTTTCTATTGGGGTGGTAAGACAAGAATGAATGATTTATCTCCTCACTTCTGTTAGATGGTGGGTGACTGAGTAGCCATTCCTCATAGCACTGAGTAGAAACAAAACAGTAGTAACTTTAGTTGTACCAAAAATTGTGACCCTATTACCTTACCAGTGATGGTGGAAATAGGTTTGGCCAGTACCTGCCATCTCCCCCGTCAGTCCTACCTTCATCTTCACTTCCTTCTCCCAGGAAAGCAGGGTCTGCATTTCACTTTCATCTTTCCAAATGAGCCTAGTGTAGTATGTTGCATAACATGTATTTTAAATAATTGCTAAAATATGTTATAACCAACTCTAGTAATCATTCACATTTTGTCCATTCACATTTGTCCACATTATGTCCACCTATAATATGCACGGACATCTAAAAACACTGATAAAAAGTAAAAAACATCAAAAGTGAACTTACTACTTGAAGCAGTGAAAGGAAACCATTTCCAACATTATCAAAGTTCAGTTTTGCATTCTCCCATTGCATGGATTCATTAAACACAAGGCTTTCACACTGACTCTTATTCATGACTTCAGATATAGGAAACCTTTCTCCACTTGTTGGGTCAATGCATTCATAGAACGTGCCAGCAAATAAGTACACTCCTATGATGCTAAAAGCCAGCCAGATCATTAAGCAGACCAGAAACACATTCAAAGCAGGTAAAGTTGTTTTTATCAAAGCTCTCACAACCACCTGGCATATAAAAAACAAACAGGTAAACTTTAGGTAAGAAATGTGAAATCACTTTAGTTGAACTAGAAATACTAAATGTAATGTCATATTGAAATAACAAAAACAGGTCATCTCTAAAGATTCAATAGGCCAGCATGCCAGTATTTGAATTACCTAAACTATAAATTTCAATTAAAAATATACATTAAAAATAGACAAAAAAAAATTTGAGATAGTCTCAAAATAGTTGTACTAAAAAAATCATGAAAAAGCAACTGCGTTGATTAGTAAAATAATTATTTCACTGATTTAACACATTTATCAGCTTCCTGTATTGGGCCAGAAATGGGCAAGACAACTGAACCTGTGTGTATGTATGTGTACATATTATCTAGAAAGCATATAAAATGAGAAATAAAGGCCTAGATCTAAGTCTGGGTGATTCTAACTTTAGGGAGGATTAACCTACAAAGCAGACACTGAAGTGGCAGGGGAAATACGAGGAGGACCAAGAGACTGTAGATCAATGAAATAAAGGCAAGAGACTATTTCAAGAAACACTGAATGGGCCTCTGCACCCTGCAGAGTCACAAACCTCCTCACTGTACCACTCTATGTCACTGGTGAGCCACTCCAGAGCAGGAAGTTTGGGAAATAAATCAACCACTTGAATTTGATTAATAGTAATAGTCTGGAATCACCATCTCCATTTCCTCAACTCCCTTCTCTCTTGAATATTATAATCAGATTTTATTCTTATCACTCCACTATAGCTGTTATGGCAAATGTAAAGCATTTCCTATAACCAACAGAAATATTCATTCTTGGTACATATCTTTCCTTTAGCATTTACACTTTTGATTCATTTCTACCAACCTCATCTCTCTCTCTCTCTCTCTCTCTCTCTCTCTCTCTCTCTCTCTTTTTTTGTGAAGACCACTGATTCTCTTTTCTACCATTCTAACCTTCCCTTCCCTTAGCCATTACTGGATACATACCCTTTTTGTTGTACTTTTTTGCTGATATCCCTCAGTTTTCTGGACTTGAATAAATATTTTAACTTTTAATTGTGCTTTCAGTAACACTTTATTCCTAAAACTAAGTCACAGATCCTTTGTTGGCATTTTGGATATTTTGAGAAGTCCACTGATGACTCTAATGAAAAAAATGCTATCCCTATCAGAAAATACACTTATGTAAGAATAAAAGTAGTAGATACTGTTGATACAAATATTTCAGTAGTAAGAGTACCCAGCCCCTGGAGTTTATTAAATACATAAAACATTAATTTTGTAATCATGTGGCTTCCTTATATATTCAATGGTATGTTTTCAGAACTCATTCAACTACAGAACTTCCAGAGGTTGAGATGAAGCTTAAAGATCTGGATCTGCAATAGAGCAGAATAGAGTCCAGAAATAAACCCATGATGACATGGTCAATTAATCTACAACAAAGGAAGAAAGAATATACGGTGGGAAAAGACAGTCTTCAATAAATGGTGCTGGGAAAACTGAGCAGCCACATGCAGAAGAATGAATTTGGACCACGTTTTTATACCATGCACAAAAATAAACTCACAATGGATTAAAGACCTGATTATGAGTCCTGAAGCCATAAAAATCCTAGAAAAAACTATAGGTAGTAATCTCTTTGTTGTTAGCCTTAACAACATTTTCTCTTCATTTTCTGTCTCTTCAGACAAAGAAAACAAAGGCAAAAATAAACTATTACACAAAAAAACTTTTGCACAGTGAAGGAAACCATCAACAAAATGAACAGGCAGACTCCTGAATATGAGAGAATATTTGCAAATGATATATCTGATAAAGGGTTAGTTAATATACAAAATATATAAAGAACTTCTACATCTTAACATAAAAAAACCCATAAGCAATCCAATTAAAAAATTGGACCTCAATAGCCAAAGACATTCAGAAGGCTAACATATGAAAAGAGACTCAACATCACTAATCATTGGGGTAATGCAAACGGAAACCACAATGAGATACCACCTTACACCTGGCAGAATGGCTAGTATCAAAATGATAAGAAATAACAAGTGCTGGTGAAGATGTGGGGTGGGGAAACCCTTATTCACTGTTGGTGGGAATGTAAATTTCTGTAGCAACTATAGAAAATTGTATGGAGGTTCCTCAAAAAATTAAAAATAGAAATAGTACATAATTCAATAATTCTACTTCTGGATATTTACCCAAAGAAAATGAAAACACTAATATGAAAGTATATATGCATTTCTGTGCTTACTGCTGCATTGTTTACAATAACCAAGATATGGAAGCAACCTAAGTATCTATGAACAGATGAATGGATAAAGAAGATGCTGTATATATAAACAATGGGCTATTACTCAGCCATAAAAATGAATGAGATCTTGCTATTAGCAACCACATGGATGGGCTTTGAGAGTATTGTGCTAAAAGAAATAAGTCAGACAGAGAAAGACAGATACCATATGGTTTCACCTATATGTGGAATTTAAAAATAAAACAAGTGAACAAACAAAACCAAACAGAACAGACTCATCTATACAGGAAACAAACTAGTGGTTATCAGAGTGGAGAGGGGTTGGCAGTGGGTGGAGGGGATTAAGAGGTACAAACTTCCAGTTATAGTAAGAATATTTCTTCTCCAACACCAGCAATGCATTTAGGGAATAGGTTGATCAGGACTAATTCCTGTTATAACGAGTTGATCACAGATTCATATGAATTATAAAAATATTACTATCAGTCATGTACTTACATATATATTAAAGTATAATTAATGTACTTAATACATGTATTTATGTATGCATATGTGTATATATAAATATCATATAAAGATTATGCTATTAAAATTTCTGAAACATATATTTTGGTTTAAAATACTTTAAATTACTTATATTTCTATTTGTTTATAATAATCATCTATAATTATCTAAATTTTGAGATTAAAACAAGTATCCATGTTTTTGCCAAGTGAAAAGATCTTAAGTGTTATGGTTTATTAATATATGGCAGTTTTTTTTTTTTAATTTTTTTTTTCAACGTTTTTTAATTTATTTTTGGGACAGAGAGAGACATAGCATGAACGGGGGAGGGGCAGAGAAAGAGGGAGACACAGACTCGGAAACAGGCTCCAGGCTCCGAGCCATCAGCCCAGAGCCTGACGCGGGGCTCGAACTCACGGACCGTGAGATCGTGACCTGGCTGAAGTCGGACGCTTAACCGACTGCGCCACCCAGGCGCCCCAATATATGGCAGTTTTAATGTAATATATAATATATGAACTATAAGAAAAATACACATCAAACATAAATAATTTTCTTACTGGATCCTACCTACACTGAATATGTGATATTCTGTAATATTATTCAAGTAGGCAGATTAATGATAAATAATCTATATAAATAAAAAAATCAAGAAAACAGATGTATGGTTATGAAATAAAAGATAAAACTAGACTTTTTTTCCCATTTCTGCACATAGCTGATGACAGTATTTTACATAATTATACTATTTGTGGTGGCCATAAACTGTTTGCTCCATTAAGTCGAGCCATTTGGGGTGGGTTTCCATTGTAGGCACAAAAGATTGAACACTGGTTGTTTTATGTGGCTTTACCTGTTAGCTTCCCTTACCTTGTTCAAAAGAGGTTTAATGTGACGGTGAGGGAGAGATGACAAGAATTCATAATTTGTAATGCGTGACTTGAAAACATCAATTTATTTTAAAATTCAAACTTTTATTCAGTATAATTGCTTAGCGTGTACGATATTCCTATAATTTTAAGCATCTAGGTGATCCAAGTTTCATTTTGTCAGTTATATTTTTAACATTGAGATAATTGTATCAATACTCATAGACACCCAAGTGGGCTACAATAGTACTAGTTTTTAAAATTTTATATTATTTCTCTCAACTATTAGGGTTTTTTTTTTCTTATCTTTATGATTTTTCATATCTTATGAGCAGGAAAGTCCTAAAATCTTAATAAGCATAACTCATATACCTTTCTTCTATATTTGTAAATTGTGGAATATAAGGTTTTTGCATTAGTATTGTTAAAGATGCAAATGAGAAGATTATAAAATTTTTAATTTATAGAAATTTATTAATCCTAAATAAAAACCTACATATTAGTTTAGACACTTTTTTCTTACCTTCATTCTTTCAAATTGAGATAGAACTCTGAGCGCCCGGAGGAATTTAACAGAAGTTAGTGGTTTGAATTCTTCCCGAGATTTGCCTATTAAGCTAAGACAAAACACCTAAATATATTTAAGAAAAAAAAGAGTGAATAGGGTTTATTTTAACTTTAATCAAAACAATCTGCAAAATAAACTTTTCACTTATTTAAAAATGATAAACAGTCAAAGCTTCCCAAGAAATATGCAAAGATGTAAAATATATTTCAATATATCTTAACAATGACTTAAAGAAAAGTATAAGAAAATAACCTTGTGTTAAAGTTACTTTAAAAAAGATAAAGATAAAACAAAAACATTTTCTGGTAGTAGGAATATATATATTATTGAAATAAAAAAAATTTGTATATTTGACATTCTTTATGATCAAGGGTTAATATTTACATCCATTTTTTGTTTGAAATTAGATTAATAATCAGTTTCATGATTATTTTCCATACAGTAATAGTATATCATGTATTCATAAAAACAAAATTTGAAATATATTTACATGTGAATTCATATATAAATATGGTTAACACAATATACAAAATAGTATTTCAGAGAAGAGGCATCAAAGAGTATATGAACATTGTTAAGTTTAAGTACAAATTATAAAAATGTATACAAAGATACCAAGGTGATTTCTTAAAGTAAACATATGCATAAAGATCATTCAGGGTTAATAAATGTTAACAGAGATTGAGCAAGGTGATAGAGTTACAACTAACTTTTATAGTACCTTCATATTTTATGTATTTTCAAGCAACATAAATGAAAAATTTGTTCTTTTTTATCCTATACTAAGAGATGGCCTTAAAGTGAGCTTTGGAGTAAACATATGATTTATGTAAGTGTCACGGGTTGTGTACACCTAAGAATAATGACTAGGAAACAGGAAGGTGGGTTGCAGATATAGTGTGATTTTTGTTGGAGGAGAAGGTTAATTCGCAATAATTTATTTAGAAGACAGAGATCAGATACTGTAAGTCATTATTTATACAGTGAGAAGCTTCAGTCAATCATTGCTTATAGAATAGGAACCATTTGTTCATTCAACAAAAATTACTGAGTACCTACTATGATACATGAGTTGTTCTGAGCATTAGGGATAAGAAGAGAACCACATTGGGAAAGCATTTCTTCCCCAAAGGTGCTAACCTTTCAAAGGGGAAGACAAACAATCACAATGAATAAACAATGAATATCAATTAATATATAATATTAATAGGTGCTATAGAGATGAAGAGTGCAGAGAAAGGAAAAAGGAGCATTGTAGTAGTTGCAGTTTTAAATACGGTAGTGGGGAAAGACCCAATTTCTGCACTCTTATTTGAGTAGACATAAATGAGGTGAGCCAGCAAAAGTTCCAGGTGGAAGGAAAAATAACTGCAAAGGCACTAAGATGGAAGGAATCTCAGCATATGGGAGATCTTCAGGAAGGTCAGTGCAGGTGGAGCAGTCTATAAATTGGGATAATGGAAACGGAAAGTGATAGGAGACAAGACCGATCATGTAGAAACTTGTAGGCTTTGATGGCAGAGAATGTAGCTTTTTACTCGGAGCGACATGAGATGCTTATTGGAGAGTTTCAAGAAGAAAAGAGACCTGGACTGACTTCTGTTTTACAGCAGTAAAATGTATGTGGTTGCTATGTGGAGCTTAGAAGGAAGGTGTGTAGTGGCAGGGGCAGGGATCTGCACTGGAAATCCAACTGAGAATCTTCAGTAGCTTGGATCACAGTGCTAATGGTGAAGGTTATGGTAAGTCGTCTGTTTTGAATATATGATTTAAACATCAAGCCAACAGAATTTAAATATTTCAGGATGTCTATCCCATTAGTAGTGGGTTCATATGTGGTCATTAGAATAATCTAGGGGTGAAATGTTGAACTTTAAAATTTTTAGGTTGAGAGGAAAAGGACAAATGTTAAGTATTACAAATGAAGAAATAGGGGATTTTGGTGACTAAAAATGTACAAAGAGAGGAAAAAGGTAGATATAAGTAAAGGAAAGAGTTAAGAGAGAGTAAGAATAAAGAAGAAAAAAATTGAATAATAGTCTTTAACATTTTTCTTTGAAATACGTACAATGACAACCATGAAGTCTAGCTTATACCAGCTATCAGTGAAATAGGCTTTAAAACCATATGCCATCCACTTTAGAAGCATTTCCAGAATGAAGATGTAAGTGAAGATCATGTCAGCATATTCTAATAAGATTTTAATAGTCTTTCTCTGATCGATATATATATCTTCAAAAGCCTGTGGGTAAAACATTTGAGGATTAGTGTACATGTAATTTTTAAAAAAATCTTTTGGCATAGAGCGGAATGAAATGCTATCTCTAGCAAACAGATCGTGAGCAAAGTCATAGGTTGTAGTTTCACGGGCTGGTTCACTTGGTTTGGATTTATTCACATAATCCATAAGTAACATTTTCTGATCCTATGTCTATAGCAGACATCAGTAATTGGTCCCAGAATTTCTTATAGAGACTGAATTTGGCACCACAGTGATCCAGAATTCCTCTCATGAATCAGTTAATCAAACTTAATATAAGAGGCAAAAACCTTTGCTCACATCTAACTGGTTCTTATCTCTAATTCCATGTAGCCAATTTGCAGATATGTGGCACTTACTAAGAGAGTAAAAATTCTTTTAAATATGTCTTCAGGAAAAATAAGGTAAAAACAGAGATGGAGGCAAAGCATAAGAGACTCTTAAATATGGAGAACTGAGGGTTGCTGGAGGGGAGGTGGGGAGGATGGGCTAAATGGGTGATGGGCATTAAGGAGGGCACTTGCTGGGATGAGCACTGGTGTTATATGTAAGTGATGAGTCACTGGGTTCTACTCTTGAAACCAGTACTACACTGTATGCTAATTAACTTGAATGTAAATAAATATATTTTCTTAAAAATTATAAAGTTGCTATAGAACATAAAAACACGCCAAATAATGTAAAGATATGCCATTTTGCCTAGATGGAAGACTCAATATTATAAAAATATTATGTCTGTATAAATTAATGTGTAATTTCAGTGTGGCCCCAATAAAACATCTAATAGATTTTTTTTTTAAATAATGAAAAAGATAAACGTGTCGTCAGATATCCATACTGCTGTTACAAGAAAAAGTCACACAGCTTGCTCTGCTGCAGAAATAATCAGGTAAACCAGTGGAAACACATGAATATGAAATAAAACTATAATCATTTCTCCAAAGCTTCTCAGATTAATAGGTCAACCTTTACTTTACTGTAGCGGATACAAAGTCTGATAATGTCACTGAAAGCAATTTCATAGTGTTTTTATCTCAGCACTGAAAAAAGGCAATAAAGTACCAACAAAGTCAGGAAGGCTTGTATTAAAGTGCATTCAAGGTCAAAAAGTAAACAAAGATCGGGGCACCTGAGTCGTTCAGTCAGTTAAGCATCAGACTTCACCTCATGTCATGATCTCACGGTTTGTGAGAAAATGTTACTTTTATTTAACATTAGATTTATAAGAATCACACCATTATTAACATAGGATTACTTTAATCCTTGTTTACTTTTTTAATGTTTATTTATTTTTCAGAGAGAGAGAGAGAACAGAATGGGAAAGGGGGAGGGGCAGAAAGAGAGGAAAACACAGAATCTGAAGCAGATTCTAGCCTCCGAGCTGTCAATACAGAGCCTGACACAGGGCTCGAACTCATGAACTGTGAGATCATGGCCTGAGCGGAAGTCGGGCACTTAACTGACTGAGCCACCCAGGTGAAAATTCTTTAGGTTAGACACTTATAATTTCTAGGTTTGTGGTAAATGTGTGGTAAATGTCAATATAAAATTTACTTTAAAAATTGTATGCAGTACAAAGTCTGGTTCCCAGCCATGAATCCATTCTTTTTGCTCTGTGTATCTCACAATTAACTATTTCTTGTGTATCCTTCTCTGATCCTCTTTAATCAAACACTGGAAAATAATATAATATAAATTCTATTTTTCTTTATTTCCTAAGTAAAATGTCATATGCCTCATTCAATATCAAATAAATAAAACAATTTCAAAATTTATGAATGACAGTGGGAAACATGAATATTAATAGATACACTTTATTCTAGATCTTTCTCTTTTTTTGCACATTGCTATAACTTGCAATATTAGCATGCATACAGCTTTTGAATTTTCAAAATAGCTGCACGGTGTCCCATTGGATGTTTATATCAGAGCATATTTAAACAGTTACCTATTGTAGACTATTTTTACTTTTTAATCTTTTTCTATACAAAGAATTCTTCACTGAAGAGACTTGTAAATGCATTTCATACTTGCTCAGATATTTGTAGGATAATTTCCTAGATTTAAGGTTGTTGTGTCAATGGGTAAATATATTTTTGGTTCAGGGCACCTGGGTGGCTCAGTCAGTTAAGAGTCCGACTTCAGCTCAGGTCATGATCTCACGGTCTGTGAGTTGAAGTTCCGCATCAGGCTCTCTGCTCTCAGGGCAGAGCCTGCTTCAGATCCTCTCCCCCCGCCCCTCTCTTGCCCCTCCCCAGCTCATTTACTCTCTTTCTCTCAAAATGCTTCATAAATGCAGGATGTCTGGGTGGCTCAGTTGGTTAAGTGTCCGATTTTGGCTCAGGTCATGATCTCACGGTTCGTGGGCTCGAGCCTGAGTCGGGCTCTGTGCTGACAGCTCAGAGCCTGGATCCTGCTTCAGATTCTGTGTCTCCTTCTCTCTTTTCCCCTCCCCTATTCGTGCTCTGTTTCTCTCACTCTCAAAAATGAATAAATATTAAAATATATGTATTTTTGGTTCAAAGGTTATTAAAAGTATATAGTACTTCTCTTTCCTGATTGAATAGGCACCAAAGTACTAGCACAGCACAAAAGTATGTATGTGCATATTTTTAAACTTTGTCTCATACATGAAACTTTATTAAAATAAGAATTAGGTATCTCACATTCACGTTTCCCACTGTCATTCTTATATTTCAAAATTGTTTGATTTGTTTAATACTGAATGAGGCATATACAGATTTTAAGAAACTGTAATGTATGTTTCCCAAAAGTAAAATCACAGAATATGAACTTTACTGCTATAATAAGTATCTGGGGAAAACTAATTTGGCATGGTGGCTTCAAGTAACAGACTTCAGATACATTTTTCCCCATAAAAGTCTCACGTACTTACCAGAGCACCTGTGCTGAGCAGAGTGACAAGGCCAATGAAACACTTAAAACAACCATTTTCTACTATCTTGCGGCAGGTTTTCCTTATGTTCTGCCAAATTCTTCCTTTCTTGGATTCACCACTAATTTGGCCAGGTGAAGATCTTCGTCTATAACCTGTCAAGAATGAAACTGCTAAGAAGAAAAATCTTGAAAATTCATGAAAAAGTAGACATCCTGAACTTTCCACCATAGTCCTTGGTGATTATTTATGGAATCTAACACATGTGCTCTCTGACTTATGAACATTTGATTTTCACCCCTGATGCTGTGACCATTGCAGTCATTGAGGGGAAACAAAAAAAGTTAACGTGGGAGAACACTAGAGGAAGAAATTGTGAAAGGCAGAGATGACTTAGAACATCCCCTAGCCTGGTGGAACAGAGTCTGATAATAGAATTTATCCCCATCCTTCAAATCGCTCCTCTCCCCCACATACAATATCTTCTAAATATCACATTTTGGTATAAAGCCTGAAGATTCACATGGTATAATAAGCATTCTCATTTAAGTACATAGGTATTCAGGAACTGATAAGAAGTATAATATTAGTTATGTCAGTTAAATTGATGTCAGGTCTCAGGTGGTAGGAGAATGGTGATTTTGATTTAGACTTATTGAAGGAGCCCCCTGGATTACAGAGTGCTTTGTGGGTAGGGGGCATATGCATGGATTGGACTCTACATTCCTGTCAAGAGAGTTAGCATAAAGAAATCCCAAGATAGAGAAGACTCTGCTTAACAGGGGAGAACATGAAGAAATAGAGGTGGGTGGAATTTAAAGTCAACACATTTCATTTTAGAATTTTACCTACTGTCAATTCATACATCTTTGGTCAAAAAATATAGGAAATTTTTCCTCCTTTGCCTTGAATGATACAAGTTCTAGAAGTTGAGTTACTGAGAGCAGGTTCTTATTTTGAATACAGGAATTTGAGCATTTAGCAGTTACCATGTTGATGGTTTCCAGTGATTTCAAATGCAGAGAACTTGTAAATATTCGTCAATCTTTCTAGGAAATTAATTTGAATTACAAGTCATCAACAAATGTATGTTACATATCTAGTGAGTCAATCAGCTGACTGAAGCCTTATACATTTCTTAAGATTCATGTGGAATATAAAAATAAACCACCATTGCATGATATGTTTTCCTATGAAAGATATAGGATGTTTTCATGTGAGTATTTTGAATATTGACTTTATTCCAAGAGACATAAAAATATACACACACATGCACACATGCACACATCCATGCATGGACACACATGCACACAACCATGCATGGAAACACATGCATCTACACTAATTTAATCTTTTTACCAATCCTGTGAGGTAAGTTTCATTATTATCCTCATTTTACATATTAAGAAATGAGCCTGAAAGAGGGTAAGTAAAGGTAGTAAATGGTCACGTGACCTGGGATTTGAACTCAGGCCTGTATGATTCCAGACCCAGTGCTCTTAACTACTGCATTAAACTTCTAGGAAATAGACCCTGCCCCTCTTTTCCAAATGTTGACTTTTCTATTGACTTTCCCTATAAGTTTCTATGAGGATTCCTTTGGGCACATGTGCATGTGCTTGTACACACATATTTGTATGTGTGTGTTCCTTAGTTAAGTTAATAAACTCTCTAAAATTAAAATATATCTAATGGCATTAGTTATGTTAAGAGAAATTTAGTCTATTTTCAATATAATGATCAAAGGAACTTATTTTTCTCTTACCATTTTTAAGCTGCTTTGGCTTTTCATGTTCACAGACGGTTTCTTCTTCGGAGATAGCAATATCCACTGTGCTGCATTCAGACGAGCTAGATTGCTTTACCTTCTGAAAAGTAAAGTCCCACCAAAAAAGCTGTGATTCAACTTTCTCACTGTGGTTCAGGCTTGTTTTATTTTCAGAAATAAGAAAAACTGTATACAAAAAGAACTTTATCAGGTTTAAGATACTGTTTAAGCTAATTTCATGATTTTCATTAAAAGGATACATGTCTCCGTGAGTTGAAGTTTTAAAAATGTAATTAAAAATTAATTTAAGCTAAAATAACTTTTAGATTAAAATTAACATTTAGTTCATAACACTATTCTCCTAAAAGGTGTATAGGTTATCTCCAGTATCCAAAAGGGTTTGAGTTCCAAAGCCCTCTTGAAGTTGTTCACAAGATTCCATATAAGCCATTTCAGCTAGATGAGCAGCATCAGAAGTAATTACTCCTTGATGCTAAAGATGGGTAGACAAGAGTGCATTTAGTTGGTATTGTAAAATCGAGTCCAGACATTCTTGTGTATGCCATCATAGGATGGGAATGATGTGAGGTTATCTTGAAGTGAAATGAAGAAATGGCACAAGGAATAAGAGTCAGGAATAGACCTGGCAAAGTGGTACCAGCCCTATGCAGACAAGCTATTTGCAAGGATTGACATTGCTTCTCACTCTGCTCTTGACTGAAGGTCAAGACTGGATACGACAAGGTAGCCATGGCTTTGTATAAGTGGTAATGACGCATGTGTGACATGCATGGCTTTTATTTGAAATGATTTTCTCATAATGCTTTATTTTACTTTATTTCAAAATAAATATGCAATACATCATCCTTTAAAATGACCACTATTCTAAGTTAATAGTATACACAATTGTTTTCTAATTAAAAAAATAAGATAAATGTATTAAAACATTTGGGAAAAAAAGTCTTATTTCTTAAAAAATAAGGAAATGTCTAAGTAAAGTATATCAAAAAGAAAACTGTAAATATTTTGTCCTACCTCTTGGTCTTATGCACAATAAGTGTCAACAAAATATCATTAGGAAGCCTTATTTGCTTTAGATCTTACATAGTCAGTTGTCAATAAGACATTTGGCGCTCAACTAAAAATATATATCCATCAGGATATTACTCTTAAACACATCACTTTTATTATTTCAGTTCTCATATTTTCATTATTTCTGATGAAATAAAGGCTATAGCAATATGAGAGTAAATAACAAATAATATATAATTCTTAGGCATTCAATAATTGAAAATTATATACCTTATATTTATATGTTATTTTAGAATTTTTACATAAACTATTTGATGTGATTTTTCCAAACCTCTTTTAGTATGTATTATTCTAATTTTATAAATAAATCAATAGGGATTCAAAAGTATAAATAATTTTATTAGACGATGACTTAATGGCATGAGAAAGTGACCTTGATACATTGCTACATTATGAAAAAAGTTATAAAACTTGATATAAAGTTTGACATTATTTTTCTAAAATTTATATAGTTATGTTGTAACTAAACAATGGCTGAAAGTTTAAATACAAAAGAAAGAAAAGAATGTATCTCAGAATTATCAGATCCCATGTGATTTTTATATTTTATTCTTTGGCTTTTGGTAGATCAGCATCTTAAAGTACTCATGAGTTGCATAATCTGGAAAGTGTCTAAAATATGTAACAAATGTACAGATAAGTGAATAAATCTATGAGTAGCTAATCAATCAGTAGGACCAAGTAATTAGGCAGCATACATTGCAACTTCTGAAGCCTCAACATTTACAATCATATTTAGTGTCATCTTTCCTATACATTTTCATATCCCAGACTTTCTAATTAGATTGGCAAGAAGTTTTCCTGGAGCATTTCAACACAATGTGCTGTGATAAATAGCACTTTTACCCAGAAATAGATGGTAGTCAAAGTTATAAGTGAAGATATACAAGTGTAGCTGGAGAACAGTTTTCCCTGTTTTCTAGAAATGGTATTAATTAAAGGAAAACGAACCTCAAAATATTGGGAATGCTAAGGAGTGAAAATGTTTTTTTAACACAAAGAAAAAGGCCTTCAGTAGGAGCCGGAAGGATTTTGAATAATTACAATTCAACTCCTATTAGGCCAATTTGAGAAGTTACTGCAGAGCAGTTGCCAAGCTGGAAGAGGTCTGGGAGACAAGATAATGCCAGAGTCGTTTCTGTGGATCTGGAAAGAGACATTCTCTGCCCCTCCCCAGTGCCTGTGAGTGATCTGAGATGATTCCCTACTGAGGTACAACGCAAGAAGCCTGCAGAACAGATGTGATCTCTGTAGATGTAGCTTTCTATTAAATCATACCTCCTACCAAGACATGGTGCTTGCAAATGAAGACAATAATAATGTTTCCAGTAGGGTGTACATTTTAGAAGCTAAGTTAACAGCAATATCTACCCTTCTTTAAATGTGTTGGGTTATTTTGTTGTTTTTGCTGTTGCTTTTTTGTTTTGTTTTCTTTGTCCATGAGTTGATAAAGCTACACACTGTTCACAATTCAAACTGGTGGGTTTTCATTATTCTTTTAGTCCAACTTAATTATATACGTTATAGTATATGCTGCACAAATAAAGTGATGAGAATCCTAGATTTTTGGCCAATAAGAAAGTATTTTAGCCATCCTGTAGTCCAATTTAACATTTTAAAGATGATAACACCCAGGAGAGTTTAATGATTTCTCTAATAATACACATCGATTTTGAAAACTTAAGTTTCTTTGGTATGTTTTCATCACCCCACACTGCCTGCTTATAAATTTATAGACTTTTAAAATTATATTTTCTAATGTTTACTAAGTGTTTACTATAGACTGGGCACTGTTCTGTGCACCTTTGAGCTATTTTTCTTAGTCCTATCCTCCCTAAGAAATAGATACAATTTTATCTGCATTTATAGAAAAGGAAACTGAAGCTTACAATGGTTAATTAACTTCATCAGAAGCATAAAAGCAGGAGCAAGGAGTGTAGAGCTAGGATCAAATGTGTACTCTAACTCTCCGCAACTTCAACACCCACTCACTTTCTTACCAAAATGCCATAAATCAACAGTAAGTAATCAGGATATTAAAACATCTTACCTCTTTGCTGCTCCCATCACCTGACTTGCTCTGAATCTCCTTATTATCCAGATTTTCTATATCAGATTCTCCTGAAGCAATTGGTACAGTTTCTGAGACACTAGGACTGGGGATAAGTGATTGACTCTCATTTTCAGTCATTGTGTTTTTCTCTGTGCCACTGCTTTTTTCCTTATCCTTGAAGAAATCTTGGGTATTGCTTAAATCAGAAAGGGTAGGGTCAGAAATATTCTCTCTAACATACACATTGTTTACATTGTCCATTGTCTCCTTTGAAATGTTTTGTTTTTTGCATGATATTTTAGGAAACATGTAGTTTATTCCTTTCTTAATCCTTGCCATTGCACGCTGGAGATTTTGTTCTTCACCATTCTCTTCAGTTGTTGGAGCCTTGTATGAACTAAAGGAGCTCACCAATGCCAGAAACAGGTAAATTATCTAAATGAGGAAACAAATGAGGTTAAGTTTATGTTACTTTTTGTTTCCTTTTAAACAACAAAAAAAAAAAATCTTGAAAAAAAAAAAGCTGACCTGAGATTTGAAAACAATTAGGAACCACAATGCCATTTAGGCTATTCAGTTCTTACTCCTATACAGTGGGTCAGATGCTGTGCTAAGGGTTTGTACAGTATAGCCAGAACTCTTCTTAAGGTCACAACATTCTATGAAATATCATTGATTTTCTTTTAGACATGAAAAAGGCAAGGCTTACAGATGTCAGATATCCAAGGTCACACAGATTGAATTTAAGTTAATTTTATTCCAAAGCTTTTTTTCCTTCCCTGAGCCAGGCTGTCTCTCCCAAGGTAAGTAAATTAATCGCTACTTCAGGTGGCTGACCTCACTTCAGCACTATCCCAGGAAGAGGTATAATGACATCTTCATGGGTTCTGCAAACCCACAAGGAATCTTGGGGAGAGAGTCCCAGTCCCGGTTCTGAAGCCTGTACCTAGTTTTCTTTGTGATATGCTAGTAGCAGGGTTTGGGTAGGTTAATTGATTCTCTGTGGTAATAAATTTGGTCAAATAAGAAAGAGATGAGTGATGGAGAATAATTCCTAATACTTAAGTTATTTGAACTGAAGGACAGTGTATATTTTGACCTTTACTATCACTGAGAAATATGATCAAGCTACGTTTAGTTTCCAGAGAATCATATTTTTATCTCGTTTGTAATTGTAGGGTATAGATAATATTTTTGGGTTTTAGTGTTAGGGAGTCAATACTGATCATCTCTTAAACTAATAATTTGAGCATTTTGTTTGCTTATTATTGGAAGTCTTCCCCTCTCTTCAGATACTTGAACTTTTGAAGACTTAATTTACTTTATGTTTTACACATTATTTTTAAAGGGCAAAGTTTAAATGACATGAATTATGTTTAAAAAATATAAAAGTATATAATATGAAAATAAAAAATATATAAATATATTTATATATATATATATAAAGCTTTATATATATAAATATATTTATATATAAATAAAGCTTACTTACAGATAGTATGAACAGGGGCTTTATGGCCCTTATAGGAACTACACTACTAGCATTTCTATCATTCTTAAAAGACAATGAGTTCAGGATATAAGAAGGCAACACCAAATATAATTTAAGGTAGTTGGTTGTTTCTTTTCTTTCATTTAGTTATTGGCACAGTGTGAAATAAGGAACAGGTGTTAGGTAAAAATTTCATGACTACGAGCTTCATATGAGCAGGAACCAAGTTTCTCTCAAGTAGACAACTAGCACAACACTAGGCACAAAATAAGTGATTAATATTTGTTGAAAAAATTAATTATAGAATGAGTAAAAAATAGATTTTGTGCCAGGATTTGGACAAGGAGAAATTTACTAAGAGCTTACAATCTAAGATTTCTTATATCTTAAACATATCTCCCCATACACCAAATGTAGATATACATATACAGTGAAAATGTTAAAAGACTTGGGGTACCTGGGTGGCTCAGTTGGTTAAGCGTCTGACTTTGGCTCAAGTCATGATCTCACTATTCCTGAGTTCAAGCCCTGCATTAGGCTCTGTGCTCAGGCCAGGCCTGGAGCCTGCTTCAGATTCTGTGTCTCCCTCTCTCTCTGCCCCTCCCCTGCTAACACTCTGTCTTTGTCAAAAATAAATAAAGATTGAAAAACATTTGTTTTTTATTGTTAAAAGGCTGAAAATGAAGTTCAAAATTCTCTGGAATTACGGTATAAAGAAACATTTTATATAAACTTAGTGTGACTTTGTTCTAGTCACAGTATTTTATAAAGAGATTCAAAACACATATTTCTTATTTTTGTGTTAAAAGATAAAATGTGAAATAATGTATATAAAACAAAACATTCAAATGTCTCCCCTGAAATTTGCCCTCTCATTTACCTCAATGATGTCTATCTATTGGGTGAGAATTGAAAAACTCATCAAAATAAAGTAATATGGAATAGAAAGGAAATTCAAGATTTACTTATGTAATTATTTTTCAAGTATTTTCCAAGAATTTTTCAAGTACGAATAATTATTTGATTACTAATTTAAGAAATTCAACATGTATGAAGTTTCTATTTTAATACTATTCAAATTGTATCTTAACATATTTAATTGGGGAATATGTAAACATACATGGAATGACACAGATATTTATAATCAATGTCTTATTTTTAAAAAGCAACTGAATTTTCTATTTTCTATTTCTTTTCTTTTTATGTTTCTATATCCCTCATTGTTTGGTTTACGTAACCTTAGCTAGATCCCACAGTTCACTTAGTGGCAATTACTTAAATTGCAAATGAAACGTAGAATGTTTGCCTAACTGAAACTTCTAAATAATGTTTAATTAACACAATTTTAAAGATGTGGGAGGTACTATTTTCTAGAGCTTAAAGAAAGTAAAACAAACATTTATAAATATTTATACAGTGCTAGCTGTTTTTATTTAACTTACAATAACTCTATATGGCATATATTATTATGTTCATTCTTCTATTAAAATATTACGAGGTTTAAAGAGACAGTGTCATATACACAAAGGCATTTAATTAGTAAATAATAAAACTGGAGTTTGAACCCATGTTTGCTTGGATCTGAACTCTATTTTTTCTATAACTCAGCATTGCATGTAACTATTTAAAAGCCATCTAAATACTTGCTTTTGTTTATGATCATGTTTTACGGTTCCACTGCAGGCTGAATCACCACTGGAATGTTTATTAGGCAAACAAGACAAAATTAAGTTTTTAAAATGGGGAGTACCTTCTTTTTATACAAATGCTGAGTTTTGGTGTGAAATTACAATGCTGTAATGTAATGAGTTGAAAGTATGGGGGGAGATCTACAGCCTTACAGATTCTCTCCTTACATTTTTTCCCCTTGTATTTAGTCTAGAGTTGTTATCATTGTGCTTCACACATGATGACTGTTGAGAAAAATGAAGCTTAAAAGATTCAGCAAACCAAGCAATATTATGACCAATCAATTGGAAATGGAGGTTCATGTAGTTCCATTTCATTCTGAAATCCCTCTGCCCTTTGACATCAAGTTTCTGATCAGTAGGAGTAAGAAAAATAAGAAACAAAGTGGAATTCAAAAACAAAGAAGCAGAAATGCAATTATACAATTGCCTCAGCATTTCTCCTTCTTTGCTTTTGAACTCTGTGTGTGTGTGTGTGTGTGTGTGTGTGTGTGTGTGTGTGTTGTTTATCTCAATAGCCATCAACCATAGCCTCTCCTATTCCCTTTTGGGAATAGAAACTTAATATTTCACGGGAAATCACCCTTATCTTATTATTAGTTGTATGATTTGTGTTTTGAATGATGCCAACTCCAGCTCCAAAAGAGGATTCTGAGTAGCTTATCATAATATATGTTAATATATTCCACACTCTGCACAATAAATAATAAATATATTTCACACTCTGGGTAATAGAGATTGGTTCACAAATGGACATGTGACTCAGAGCTAATGAGATAATAGGAGAGATTTGCTGTGACTTCTAGAAAAGAAACAGGAATTTCTCTTCTTTTAGACTTGATGTGATATGAACACATGAAGCTTTAGACTGCAGCAGCCATCTTGATAAAATAGAGGCTACTACCAGCAAGGGCCACACAGAAGACAGATCTGAGTTACACACAAGTCTGTCTCTAATGACCTTTTTTTTGAATGTATGTGTCACACCACAACTGAAGTGAAATCTATCTCTGACATTTTGAGTTATGCATGCTGATATATATGTTGATTTTTGTTTTAGCCAGTTAAAATAGTGTTATATCACTGAGAGTTCAAAGTGTACTAATTAGCTACAAAGGCCGAGATCATTGAAATATTTTTACATGTTAGACCCTGTTATAGGCTTTGATGATATAGAGAAAAGTCATGATCCTTCCTTTGTGGAGCTTACAGTTTAATAAGGAAGGTAGACAAGTACATCAACAATTAAACAGAATGCCAGCAGTGATAAGTGGATGACAGAGGTTATGCCCAAGGTGAAACAGAAGCAGTGAGGAAGGTTATTGATAGATAAAATGGTATCTGACCAGTGATTTTTTTTCAGTCTTTTGGAAAATGTATTTGATTTCTATGACTTATGAATAAAGCAAATACTGAGTCCTTTTTTTTCCTTGTAAGAACAATTTTCTTTTATAATCCATTCCCTTTGCTTAGAAGAAGTAAAAGCTACTTACTCAATTCATGTAACACCACTTCAATTACTGGGAATTTAAAAGTGATAGCTATCCCTCTTCACTAATGCACCATAGTTTTATAGGTCAGCAATTTTCAAACTTTACTGCATAATTTAATCAAACGAAAAATTGTAAAAGATCCTGATGACTGGGCTATGTCCACATACCAATAAAATTGGTATCTCTGGTAATGTATCCAAGACATTACTATATTTTTATTAGTTCCCCAGGTAATTCCAATGTGCAACCTAGTTTGACAACCAGTGTTACATTTAAGCGCTTCTTAAAATTTAACGTGCATACAAATCACCTGGGGATATTGTTAAACTGTAGATTTCCATAGGTCTGAGATGGGATCCAACTATCTCCCACATGATGCCAATGCTACTTGAGTAGCAAGGTTATAAACCAGTGCTCTCCAACAGAAATATGATGCATGTCATATGCAACTTTCTAGTGGCCACATCAAAAGCACAAACAAAAACAGAAACTAATTTTACTAACATTTTATTTAACTAAATATATCAAAAATATTATCATTTTAAAATACATTCAGTATAAAAATTATTAATAAAATAACTTACGTTATTTTAGGGGGGTGAGACTTCAAAGCCAGTAGGTATTTTACCCTTGTAGCACATCTCTAATTGGGCCAATTGTATTGCAACTGATCAACAGCCACATGTGGCTAGAGGCTACCATATTGGACAACACAGTTATAGACCACTGGATCCCATAAATTCACATCATGAAAATACTAAACTACATTACACAAGTTTTTCAAGGAAAATTTAAAAGCATGGATTACTTACCAATACGTTTCCAATTAAAATGACCATCATGTAAAAAGGAAGGCAACCAAATTGGCCTGCAACCTTAAGGCAATCCCATAAAGTCTCTATCCACTCTCCACAGAGAATTCGGAGCACATTCAGGAAAGAGTGGAAGAAGTCATGCATGTGCCAGTGTGGGAGTTGACAGTCTTTGTCTATGTTGCAGACACATTCTTTGTAACTCCTACCGAACAGCTTCAGGCCAACCACAGCAGAAAAGAACATGAATGTGAACAACAACAGCACCAAGCCTTTCAGGGCCACCAATGAGTTACTCAGAATCAACATCAGAATTCTAAATGTCGGCCAGTATTTTCCCAGCTTGAAAATTCTCAACTAATACAGTAATGCAAGAAACAACAAAAATAAAAAACAAACAAAAAGAAAACCCTGGTCACTATTTATTATGATGTACATTTTATCAGCATCATACACATACACATATATAGTCTTTAATGTAATATTCAGTTTTGAGCACTATTAATACTAGCCATTGTTACACAATTCTTAATATGTGACACATATTCTGTATTTTTTACACTAAACCAATACATATCTCCTTCTATTGGTCTGCCAATTTCCATTCAATACTATGCTGTTATAATTACTCTAGTTTTATGTTTTAATATCTGGTAGGATAACTGTCCATTCTTTGTTTTGCTTTTCACAGTACACTGTAAATTCTCCCACATTCTGACATATAGATGATATTGAAAAAGTCTGTCAGGTCCCATTGAATTCCACTGAAGTTTCTCTTATGTATTTTATTTTAAAGTAACATATCAAAAACCAAACACAGCCTTCTAGGTTTAGTCTGAATAGTTCTCTTCTTTTCACTAGATTTTTTGTTTCTATTGAAATGGACAAGATTACCTTAACGGTTTTGGCCACCATATTACGGTGAGCTTAGTCATCTAAAACCCAAATATCACTGGGTCACCTGGGTGGCTCGGTAGGTTAAGCCTCCAACTTTGGCTCAGGTCATGATCTCAAGGTTCATGGGTTTGAGCCCTGCATCGGGCTCTGTGCTGACAGCTCAGAGCCTGGAGCCTGCTTCAGATTCTGTGTCTCCCTCTCTCTCTGCCTCTCTCCCATTTGTACTCTCTCTTTCTCTCAAAAATAAATAAACATTAAAAAAATTTAAACCCAAATATCATTTTTATATATGCTATACCTTCCCCAACTTTTTCCAGTACATAGTTCACTTCATGGACTCAAGAGTAGGACTTCACATTTATCTATGTAAGACTGAATCATTTATATCCAGCCCATGTTAGACTTTCAGATACTTTGATACTATCTTTTATCATATTTTTTATTTCCCAGTCTTGTTTTATCCATAAATTTGAGAGCTACATCTTTTATATGTTTCTCTTACTCATTAGAAAAGTCTATGGATGAGGACTTAAGACAGGGTTCTGAAGAATTATTTGGATAAGATCAAGTCTATTTAGTTGTTCTTTATTCCTGCTACATCTCTTCAACTTCTTACTAGAACGTGACAATATATTACTTATCAAGTACTTAACGTTTCCATAAATACTCTTCTAATAACATTATTTCCTTGCCTAGTTTTCTGATTCTTACTACCACCATATTACAGGCATACATATACCGATTCTGACTTAATTTTTGTAATAACATTCTGCTGGCTTGACTGGTCTTTTATAAAGTTTTCTACTCTACATTTAGAAATACTCACCTGATTGCAGTTCCTTAGTCATACATTGGCATTCATCTCCTGGGACTCCACATTATCCTGCTCCTCACAACTGACCAGTAACCCTGGCCCTGGTTCCTAAAACTATACCTCAAATTTGCTACCAAACAGCTTACTTACTTTGATGCTTCGGTGAAATAACAGCATTGGAAACTTCTTACTCTTCCTGGGGCACTTCCTAAGCTCTTTATATATGAATCAATTCATTTATTACTACAAATGTCCCCATAGGATAGGTATTACTATTCTTCCCATGTTGTGTCTGAGGAGACTGAGAGAAATTTTCATAAAATAAAATTTAGATATTGGATTCTACTTACCACTCTGAATATTTTTAAAAAAGCCATTCCAGAAACATTGGCTAGATAAAGTTCTGCTAAACCATGGAACACAATCAGGCTATCAAAAATGTTCCAACCTACTTGAAAATACCCATATGGATGCATTGCAATTATTTTCAAAATCATTTCTGCTGTGAAAATTCCAATAAAAATCTAAACAAAAACAAAACACATGGATGAGGATATGATTCCAATAACACCATCAGAACCCACATATACAGAAACTGTAAGTTTCCACTGCCACAGTCTTCACAGTTCTTCTATCAAGATCTGATTAGTATTGGAGTCTGTATTATAAAGACAGACTCTGGGGCACCTGGGTGGCTGTGTCATTTAAGCATCTGACTCCCAGTTTTGGCTCAGGTCATGATCTCATGGTTCACGGGAGCAAGCTCCACATTGGGCTTTGCACTGACAGCACAGAGCCTGCTTGAGATTCTCTCTCTCTCTTTCTCTGCCCCTCCCCTGCTTGGGCTCTCTCTCTCTCCCAAATAAATAAACTTAAAAAAAAAAAAAATAAGGATAGACTCCAACATTTCACTTAACAGTCTAATGTCAAACATTGCCTACAAAATCTTCAATTATTTAATAAAAGCTATCCTGAAAGACAAAAGAGAATATTTAAAGATGAAAATATTTTTATTTTGAACAGTTTCTTTTGGGATATGGAGTACATATTAAGACATTTAACTTTTTGAACCGTAAAAGTGTCTAAGTGAAAAAAAAAATAGTAAACCTCTGAAAACTGTCTCTTGAAAACTATACTAGCAGAAATAACTAAATTTCTATAGTGTTGGTACCAAGTAAATGTATAATTAAAAGTGGGTAGCAGTTTGGCCATTTATACTAGTACTAAGCAACAAACAACAACCATAAAAGAAAAGAAAATTAAACGCTACATACTTCCTTGAATGTGACTTGTTTTTAAACTCACAGAATTCTGTTTTGCTTTATGCATTGTATGGGGGAAAAAAAGGACAAGTGACTCTCAACATTACCTTACCAAAAGAATAAGTTCCCATCTGAGGCAAAGGCAGGTAGCTAAAGCAGACAAGGCAGGTACAGTTGTAGTCAGGATTCAGAATTTAGGTGTCAGTGAGGAATCTGTATTTGTTATTGCACCTTTGTCCTGCTCCGAGCTGTGGAGCTATGGTACCAAGGGAGGATATATTTGGGATGGGAGAGGAAATAAATAATTTCCATTTAACCTGACTGCCAAGTAACTGACTAGAATCTCAAACTTAAATAGCAGAATTTTAAACCTTAGCTATAAACCTTTCAATGATAATAACACTTACAAATCAGGGCTAGTGGTGGTGGGTTGTGGATGAAGGTCATACTTCATCTAGTATGCATATAATTCATTTGCAACATATTGAAGTTACAAAATAAAATAATGAGGATTATGATGACTAAAGAAAAGTTGAAACTGCCAATGAAAATAATATACAAGAGCATTACCAGGTTTCCAATGCTGAGAACACTGGTGGTTTCTTCACTCATTGGATAACATTCCAAGGCCAAAAAACACACATTTAGAATTATGCATATGGTAAGGACAAGATCAGTAAATGGGTCCATTATAATCATGTGGATAAACTCTTTCAATTTTAACCAACAGGGAGAACAATTCCAGATCAATAAAGTTTTAGCAAATCTATACAAACACAATGGGCGTCTCTTCCTGGATTTTTTAAGTTCTGAAATAAAGAATAAAAAAGTTAAACTTTAGCAAATTGTTGTTTTAGTTCTGGCTAATAAAATATTTTGACTTTCGTATGCAAAGAGATGTTTAAAATTAGACCTTTGATTTGGAATTAGCAAATAGAAATATTTTGTACTAATATAAATCAGAGCAAAGTCAATTGCCACTATTTTGTTAATGCTTGCTGAGTTAGACAAATGAAAACGAGACACACTGTGTATTAGAAGAAAAACCTAGGAGTTTCTCTCAAGAAAAAAAACATGGAATACAGTTGAGAGTATTATGATTTATAATTTCTAGATTTATAATGCTTTATAAAATAATGCCTTTTAATATTGTCCATGATAATGAGTTACTGCTTATGTATTAAAAAAGCAGAGACAATGCAAAAAAGGATCTTAATATATTATTGTTATATAATCCAACTTCTATTTGTAGTTGTAAGTTAATACTTCCACTTTGTTTTCAATGTTAAAGAAAACTCCTTACTACTCTTTGGTGACCCGTTCCAATGTTTAAAATACCATACTTACGGAATTGCTCACTTTAATATTCTTATGTGATTCCTTAACTTTTTCTTATCCTAAAATTCTGAAGAAATTGCAGGATTTACTTAAAGTGAATCTTATGAATATACCTTTCAGAGTAACTAAGTATTTTTTACTTTACCTTCTTCATGTCTCACAGTAGCAGTAGAATCATCCAACATATTAAAAGAAGTGATCATAGAAGTTGGTGATCTTTTCTTCATTTCTATTTGTGTGGTCTTGGTCTAAAAAGAAATTAGATGAGTCTAATGCTGGCTTCTCCTTGTTGTAGATACAAGGCTATAACTATAAGAAGGTTTATAACCTTCTTTAAAACATTGATTCTTACCTCCAGAAATCTTTTTGGGTTCCATTATTTGCTACTCTTCACACTATAGGCAGTATTAAACTGGCTTAGGATTATTTGGATAACAAATGTGTAGAACTTGCAACTCAACAAAATCATTTTATACTATAAAGTCAACTATAAAAGGAGGAAATCAGATTATATTACTTGTATTACCCATATTTGACAAAACATTAAGCATGTACTTTATAGGGTTATTGCAAAATATCTGGTTGGCAAGCATGCTGAAACAGTATTTCTCTAACACCTTAAATTTTTCTTTAAGGGTATTTTAAAACTTTATAAACTCTCTTGATAAAATCAAAATTATTTGGTTTTGTGATAATGAAATAATCTTGAGTAGTAGCATGTAAAATAGTTGTTTTGGCCAGATCATACATGATGATTCCATAAAGGAATCACTTCTTTCTGTCTCTCATGTCTCTTGAGTAATGTCTTTAAGATACTCTGTTTTGCTGATGTGGTTACACAGCGTTCAAAAGAAGCCTTGCATTGGAAATACACTCCTGGGCAGGGGCGGGGGTGGGGGTGGGGTGGGGCTGGGAGGTTCAGTCAGTAAAGCATCCAGCTTCGGTTCAGATCATGAGCTCACAGCTTGTGAGTTTAAGCCCTGCCCTGGGCTCTGTGCTGACAGCTCAGAGCCTGGAGACAGCTTTGAATTGTCCCCTCTCTCTCTCTGCCCCTCCCCCACTTGCACTTGCTAGTGCATGCGCTCTCTCTCTTTCTCTCTCTGTCTCTCTCTCAAAAATAAACATTAGAATTTTTTTTTAAAAAACTGAAAAAAAGGAAATACACTCCTAGGGCTTGATGTAGATGTTACAAGTTCATAGTTATCACAAATAGAACCCCAGATGTTTCTAATGACCGTGTATAAAATTTATATTTAATTTAAACTCTAAGAAACTGACAATAGGTAGGTAATATCACACTACAGAGTTCCCAACACTTTTTACATTTAGCAACATAAGAATGATAATATTGTATGTTTGTTAACTTGGTGAATAGGTGCGGCTAAATAGGTGAAATACATAGTAAATAAATTTGAACAGGCAAGCCCGCTCTGGCACAGAGGTAACTGGCATGGGGCTGCAGCTGTTACTAACACTGCAGGAAACAGTGTTCAAGTTCTGCTGTGGTCTATATGAATCGGCATCACAGGTATCAAGGGAATCATCATATTCATCTCATTCAGTATCAGTCAAGATCCCTCTAATTTCATAAATACTAGAGTCAGAGGAGGTGAAAACCAACTCGACTTCATACTGATTCCATCAGGAAAATGACAGATTCTGCGGGTCTACAGATCCGTGTGCCCTCACTATTTGTTTTAATTGAAAAAAGTAAGCTAAAGGCCCAGAATGTGATGTTAATTTATTTACTTAAACTATACTTACTCCAGAAAGTATTTTTTGACCCACTTACAGGATTCTATAAAATATAAGTTGTAACATAGGCAATTTCAAATATTCATGAGTCAAAAAAACAGTAGAGGCATAATTGTTCTGTTATTATGGTCTAAGAGGGATCTCCCAGGTATATCTTCATAAAGATGATATTTTGTAATATAGTGAATAATACCTTCCACTGTTATTAATATAGAGGAATTGCTTCTCATAAAGATGTTTCTGATAATGACAATGTCTGATGGAATCACCCCAAGAAGTAATTCAGTAAAGATAATTATCTGTGTGGGGTGGATAGAGTGAGTACAGTAATAATGTTATTGTGATATAGTCAATGTTAAATTTTCTACTTATTTGGCTTGGACTGTGGATATATTTAAAATTTTAAAAAATTGTTTTAAGTTTATTTCTTTATTTTGGGAGAGACAGAGAGAGCACATGCAGGGGAGGGGCAAAGAAAGAGAGGGAGAGACAGAATTCCAAGTAGACTCCATGCTGCTGACAGAGCCAGACATGGGGCTCAAACTCACGAAACCGTGAGATCATGACCTGAGCCAAAATGAAGAGTCAGACGCTCAACCAAATGAACAACCCAGGCACCCCTAACTGTGGATATATTTTAGAATATAAAACAAATAAACCATACCAGTCTAGTAATTTAGTTCAATGGAACTTCTTAAAAAATATTAAATGAATGCCAACAACTAAGGATATGGCCATTTTATAATGCAAAGTGAGAAGATCATGACTCAGTAATCTCCTTTTTGGAAGTTTAAGAGCTAATAAAGGCAGATCCAAAGTTAAAATTAGACTGCAAAAAGGGGCTAGAATTCTTCTTGTCACAGCTGGTTTAAATTTCCTCTGGAGAGTAGGTATGAATAAGGAAGAATCCAGTCATATTTCTAGCATTTAGCAATGAATAGCTGCAGTATTCATCTTGGGATCACGCTTGCTCTCTCTACTGTAGCCACACTGACCTTTTTCATCTTGACTTAGTCTGTTCCCTCCCCCATGTAGCATGGACTCATTCTTCAGATCTCAGTTCAAATGTTGGTTTCCCATTAGAAACCTTTCCTCGGGGTGCCTGGGTGGCTCAGTCCATTAAGCATCCAACTTCAGCTCAGGTCATGATCTCAAGGTTCGTGGGTTCAAGTCCCACTTTGGGCTCTGTGCTGACAGCTCAGAGCCTGGAGCCTGCTTCGGATTCTGTGTTTCCCCCTCTCTCTGCCCCTCCCCAGCTCGTGGTCTCTCTCTCTCTCTCTCTCTCTCTCTCTCAACATAAATAAACATTAAAAAAAAAAAAAAAGAAACATTTTCTTACCAGGGAAATCCTTTATTATAGGCTCTCAAAGCATCACATTTCTCACTTTTAAAGCACTCTCCACAGTTTAATTTATTTTTATTTTATTTTTTTAGTAGTGAATAACACCAGGTAGTGAATCGCCAGGTACCCAATATCCAGGCTTAACAATTAATATCATTATATTCCTCACTTCTCATGTATTACTTACCCTGCTTTATTTAAAATATTTCAGGAAAAATATGTCAGACATCATATAATTCTCAGAATAATCTTTTTAAAAGACATAATTGTAATATTAGGATCGCAATCAGAAAATTAGTAATTCCCTTAATATTATCCAATACCCAGACCATGCTCAATTTTCTTTCATTGCTCAGAAACATTCTATTGTACTTGATTTGTTCCAATCAAAATACAAAAAGATTTACATAATGTATTTAGTTCACAGGTTTATTGATTATCTCATGCCTTTATTTTTTCTAATCTGATTTATTTGTTGACAATAATGGATCACTTATAACTATAGAATTTCCACATTCTTGATTTGGCAGATTGTGTCCTTTCAGTGTAATTTAATGTGTTCTTCTCTCTCCTCTAGTCTCTAGAAGAAGATGGTTAGATCTAGAGGCTTCTAGACTTAGCTCAGGTTATGGCAATAATATATTTTATGTGGTGTTTTATGTCTCCTGTTTCATAACATCAGGAAACACATAATGTCTAGTGGTGCTAGAGGTACAATTTTGTGTTTAGGATAATTTTACAGTTTATCTCCCCATTAGACCATTAGCTTCATGAAGATAGACACTATATTTGTATTTATTAACATTTTAAAATATCCAATGTTTAGTACAATGCTTAGCATATAGTAGATTGTCAATAATGTTTTATTTAATTAGAAGAGTTATAAGGATGCCATTTTAGATGGGCAAATATATTTGAAAATATTTATATTCCTACAGTTGTATATATCTGATTCTCTTCTGGAGAAGAGATTGCCAGTGACTGTCAATTCTTAAGAAAGTTTCAGCTGCAAACTGGGTAATTGTTGGAATAATATAGTTTCAGCATTGAGCCCCCAGAAAAATAAAGTGGTGAAGAAAGAAGTCAAGTTTGGAGAAATCAGGTACAAATAAACACAGGTCAAATTTTATAACTGGAACTCCTCAATAAAGATCACATTTGAGGATTCATGAAAATGCTTATCACATGTGTGGAACACAGTTGACACTCCACAACATTATATACTATTATTATTATCACCATCATCATTATTATTATTTTAATTATCCCTAAAAGGGGGTATAGTCAAAGACTTAAGAATTTTATGTTGGTGGAGTATTCTACGGTGGAGTATTCTATTCTGCTGTACCTTCTTGTGTTTGTCTTCTTGTATTTTTCCCCCAATTACTTAGTATATTCTAAGCCATGCCAAGTGTTTTACAAAAATTTATTTCATTGGAATCTCACAATAACCTATGAGACAGATACTGAAATTATAAACATCTTACAGATAAAGAAGTTCAGAAAGGTTAAGAGACTTGGCAAACATCATACATCTATTAGGTGGCTAAAATAGACTGAAATCTATATCTATTTGACTGAAAAACTGTGCTCTTAGCTAAGATGATCTACTGCTTTCCCATAATGTGAGAATATGAAGCATTTAGGTAATCTCTCAGTAATCCCAACATTGGAATTAGAGTCTGATTAGTCCTAAATCACATCAGTCACCTAATGTGTCTTCAATATGTTCCATTTTAAATTCTTCTCTTTCTAGTATTTTCTTGTGTATACACACACACAAAAAAGAAAGTACATCTTGTGAAAATGACCTTTGCTCTTACTTCCCAAAAAAGTTTTTCATAACAAAATGTTCTAGCACTCTTCCAGGAAAAGATATCCTTTACAATTGAAAGATTTTAATTAAAACCAGAAAGGCTTTATTTGATCCAAAACAGCCAAATGAATGGAGATATTAAGAAACTGGGAAATCAAGTTCTTCCAGAGTTAATAGGGCATCTCATCTTGGGATAAGAGAATATTGTGCTCTTGAATACATTTGTGGGTAGCCCTTGACATTTGAAATATCACTTTGAAACAAATTATACATTCAATATATCATTCAGACCATCATCATTCAATCAGAAGGACCCCACACTCATTTCTGAAGACAAAAATCTTTTGTAATTTTTCTCTGGCTTCCTCATGGGTGATATAATGGCTACACTCAATAGCCTCTCTTTATACATGTTTTCTTCATACTGTTTATAATTGCTTCTTGTTTCAATGGTATGCATGTTATGAACCATGCAAATATAGTATTTATCAATAACTTTTAATTTGGTATGATCCTACATTATGTTATTCAGATTCCATATTTTTAGTAGAAATACTTTTCTAGAGCTTCTTCACTGATGATGAGTAAATAAAGAGTTACATATGTAGGGAAGTTAACATTTTACCCTTTTGACCCAGAAGTTACCTTTGGTATTAACGAACCTCTTACCCAGCCTTACTGCACACTCCACTTAGTGCCAGAATGTATCTTGGCTCTTTGCTTTTCCCCACCTCTTTTTATCTTCTTTGTATGATAGAGTCTCAGTATAAGTCCTTTCTATCTTTTGTCTGCTCCCTCAATCTGTCCTTTTACCATCGAGGTTCTTTTTCCAGTGTAGACAATATTTGCTAGCAGGTGTTAAGAGTGCAAAATAGTAACAAATCTAAACGAATGGAAAAGGAGGAAGGGCATGGCTGTCCTCCCCCAAGTGAGGCCTTATAACAAGCCATTCTGGTCAAGGAGCACTCAACTTTACTGTGACCAGTTTGGGTCCAGCACCCTCCAAAGACCAAGCTCCCAGGCAAGAGGGTTCTGCACAACACAGGGGAAGGGGTCAACACCTGGAAGAGGCATGGATTGTACCCTACCCCAGACCCCTGGATCCTGCCCACCATATACCTCAACAGCTCTGATATGGGTGTTAGGACACTGGGCTAAACCTAACCCTCTCCAACTGAGAAAGAGGTGTGAAATTGCCAGGTCCTACTGAATATAAGAGAGGTACTTCTGGTTGCTTTCCTGGGTCCTGTTCCTTCTGGTACATTTACGGCACGATTTAGATTTTTAGGGATAATTTATATAACTTCCTTTAGTGCTACTTCTATCAATACTTTCAGATTCATAGATTGAATCTTTTGCTATGAGGCTAAAGACCTGAAATACACTTAAACACAACACTAAAATAATTGAAAATTGGAGTAAAACCTTATTAAGTTTTACTAATCATGGATTTAATTATTCCATGGAGAAAATAACTCCATATATCAAGATGCATAGTGCATTTCCTCTTGAAAGAGCTAGAAAGCCAGTCAAGTGCATGTTTTTCTCTTTCTACAACTTCAAGACTGTACTTTTAGTCCATGCTTTTAGTACTTTATGATTTCTAAATTATGGAAGGCATTATTGCTATTGAGTTCAGCACTGAAATTTTCCAGTTAATTCTGATGTGTTGTCTGAGCAAGCTTAAGTCAATAACCTAAACCTGCATTAAGAGAAGTCAAGTTTGAAAAATGATATATCCATACTTTTCAGTAGCAGTTATACACATTCTGGAACAAAAAAATTTCGGTCTTATAGAAATATTTATAGATGTTGGTCACTCTGTCCACAATACACTCAGGAAATAATGTTATGTAGCAAAAGTGAGAGCCCACTTATGAAGATTATTTTTGATCTTTTTATCACATACAATGCACAGACACTGAGCACCTAGTAGAAAGCAATATACTCCAAGATCTCGAGAAGATAACTCAAACTCTGTGATCCTATGAAGCAGTATGAGAAATTTATACCTCGGCTGCCTTGTCTCCTTCTTGAAGTTCTTTTAAAGTCTGCTGAAATTGTGGCTCAGTCTTCTCAGCTTTTTCAGCAGCTTTCTGCTTTTCTTCTTCACAGGACATAGCAAGTATGCCCAAGAATAAACTTGCTATGTAAAAAGCAAACCAAAAGCTTATCACAACAAAAAATATCATGTAGACCTTCCCAGAAGCATACAGGATCTAAGGACAGTTGGAAAACAAGAAAAAAGAGAAAACTGTTATTTGTCTTCCTATAATCTCCTATTTTAAAATGGAAAATGAAATTTTGTTATGAAAATAATTTAGTTGTGAGTGGGATGTAATCACAAGACAGTTTTACTGGCTTTACCTGGAGAAATAAGAGAAAAGCTCTTTATCTTTAGATATATATGTAAGGTACAGAATACATGGTAAAAAACCCAAAGAGAGAATTTAGTAATTTAATTAAGTTAGGGTGAGCATCCGGTGTTTAGATCTTCACTAACAGAGAAAAGATATTGAAAGGAAAAAATTGTCATCTCTCAATAAAGAAAGCTGGAAAGCCTGAATTTGAAAGACTATTTCCTTTACAGTAGAATCATTAAATATATGGAGCTGAATATAGTCAGAGAATGAATGTTTAGAGATTAATTTCTTCTGATCATAACATTATGGAAACATCATAACAAGGTACAAACTTAGGTCTATTCAAATAGGTGGGGAACAGGAATATTTCTCTATCTGTTAGAAAAACTTTGGTGAAGAACATTTACACAAATCACATGGGGAAATCATATAATTCACTTATTTGAAGTCACTTATGGATAGGAAAACCAAGATTTTAGATTTCAAAAGTGAGCACTGACTAGCTTTTATTTCATAATATTACATAAGATAGATGAAAAATTTAAAAATTTAGAAATTGTAAGTGATTTATACAGTCCCCTATATAAGCAATACAGGCTACTGATTTATCATCATTGAGTAAAAGTATATAAACAAAATCTAAAAAAAGAAAAAACCCAGATGAGAATAGTCTTAATTTTTAAGCATCCACTTGAATCAATAGATAAGTATTATTTACAGAAAATATTATGTTGTTATGACAGAGTTAAAAATGTTTACAGATTAATATGTTCCAACATTCAATCAAGGAGAATTCTGTATTAATCTATAGTACATTTATCTTTAAAAGTTTTTTTTTAATAAACCTTTTTCCCCAGTGAGTCACCTATTTAGGATTTTGTTAAATATTTTTCTCACTGAACTAGCTATCATTTACATTCAGGAGTCAGTAATAGATATTGTGGGATATACTGCAGGCCATACACATTAATAAATACTTTATTATCTCATTAATTCTATGCAACACACTTACGTGGTATTTACTATTATTTCCAATATGCATAAAAAGGATGAAAATGAGGCAAAATGATTTGCCAAAGATCTCACAGCTATGGAGGAATGCCTGAACTCAAAGTTTTTGCTCTTTCTACTATTTGAAACTGGTGGAGGATAAAAGTATAAATATAAACTCTTATTATGATGGAAAAGTATACGTATTCTAGTTTTACTATATTTTAGTTTGAAGTTGGGGCTAATTATAGCCCCTAAAGCATAGGTTTGTTATGAAAATCAAATGAAATAGTGCATGTGAAGATGTACATAGCCTATGGAGAGAACGCATTGTTAAACATAGCGTTATGTTTATGTCTATAAGGACTCACATTTGTTTTGTTCATTTCTGTACCCATGGTATATCAAAGAGTGCTTGGATCAAATAAATATCTGATGAATGGAGAATTGTATTCTCCAAAATATGAGATGTTTTCTTTGGGGATAGTAGCTGAATTTCCCTAGCCATGTCAATTCGGTTTGGGGCAGTGCTGAGAGCGAATACCCAGTCCAAATCAAGGTGAACCTTATCTATGCTACTCAATAGAGTGCAATATTGATGAAAGTCCTATGTGTACTCCACTAGGGTACTCCCAGACTAATTTTTCATTTCACTGGTAGTGGGAAAGCATTTCCTTTAGAACAATGCTAACCAGAACATTAGAAAACATACTTTGAGGGCTATAACCAAAAAAAGACAAAACATTTATTATTATATAAATTGATACAATCCATAAGTATTCACTTTATTTATTTATTTATTTATTTATTTATTTAAATTTCATCAAGCATTTCTATGTGATGCTGAGCCATAAAAATTAAAATAAGACAAAATACTTCTTTTTAGGTAGTATATCTCCTAATGGAAGAAACTGCTGAACAAGTAATTAAAATAACCACAATTAGAGGGAATTATAGGGTGCCATGGAATTCTGGTGTAGGATTTCCTTGGCTCAGAAAGGAGGGCTTGGGGAAAAGCTCAAGATTTCTTTTGGCTTTGAGGTATGAATTTAAGGCATGAGACTGAATATAGAAAGAAACTTGAATTTAGGCTGAGGGTACAACATACATTGAAACAAGAAATTATGGGGAAAAGCTCATTTAGGAAACAGCAAGCCTTTTTTATACTCAAACAAAGCAGAGAGTACATATTGAGATATTGTTAGGAAATAAATCTGCAGAAGTATGCAGAAACAAGATCTTGAAGGTCACCACAGACCTTGCATTTGGACTTTGAACTTCATCTCATAGGAATGTGGAAACCTCTGATTAGAAGTAGGATAACATGATAAGATTATTTCAGAAATAAGTTCTTAGTGTTGTGGAGGAGGCATTGATACGTGTCAAAAAGTCTGGAAAGTAACAATATAAATAAATACCTTACAAAATTAGAAAAACAATTTGCATTTTAAAAAGTCATTTTAATATTTTCATATATGTCTGTTACTAGAAATATAATTGTGCTGTATGTGTGTTTGTTTTTACTTGGTTTTCATTTAATAATGTAACACAGTAAGAACCTTTGTGCTAAAAGTCCTATCATTATTAATGACTTGTACACACACACAACATAATTTATCTATCCAGTCATAAAACGAGGGGATGTATGTGCATGTTTTAAAAAAGAGTATTCTCCTTCAACTGTAAGTACTTTGGAAATTTGAAGTAATTTATTTGTTTTACCTAATAGGCTTTGATATTAACTATGCTGCTAAACTAACATTGCATATTCTACTGTGATGAAACTTCTCTTAAAAGAGACATTGAATCTCCATTCAAATGAGTATTATATCTTTCTGAGAAACTATGGCACACAAATCATCAGTTACGAAGAGAGACCCTCAACAGTTTGGATTTCAAGTCTTATAACAGCAAGCTTTCTGTTATAATAAGAACATGATTAAATATTAAAAGGGAATGAGAAGAAATAGAAGAATTAGAGTAAAATAGTACATTGTAGGCATTGAGTAAAAACAGTTCTTAATACATGGTAACCTCATTGGTTTAAATTTTTTGACTGAAGAATTAGTACTTAGAAATGTTATTTACTTAGTTAATATCAAATGAATGATATCACAGAGCAGGACTGTGATTTCTGGAAGATACAAATTTTGTAAGTTTGGAGAGGTTACCCAACCACTCTGATCTTAGTGTCTTCATATAAAAGGCATATATATACTGGTCTTGCAAGATTGTTTCAAAGATTAAATGTAATATGCATAAGGGCACAGACTTGGGTTCAGCATTAGCATATAGTTTGATATTCAGTAATTCTGATTCTCTTTTCTGTCTTCAAATTCTTTTCCTCATAAAAATTTAATAAACCGTGTTACATTAGACCATTATTTTAGAAGGGAGGGGCATGACACCATTTTTATGTGCAGTGCATATTCTCTCCATTCTTACCTGGTGGTAAAGTGCTTCAGGGTAATCTTGCGTCATTAACCGAAACAGGGCAAGTAATGCCCAGCCAAAACTGTCAAAATTTGTGAAGCCATAATCAGGATTTGTGCCAGCTTTCACACACACATATCCTTCAGGACACTGACTAAAGAAGACAAAGAAAAGAAAAACTGCTTACTCTTAAGTGACTTTCAGATTATGGCCAAATCATAAGTATAGAACATCCACCCATGAATAATAAAGGGCTCTTTCTTCCACAGGGAGTAGTCTTCTCCTAAATAATTCCCAGTGAAAAAGCTCCAAAGAGGTCGATATTAAGTTGACATAAGTGATAAGCTAAAAGGAAAAAGGGGCTCACAAATGGTCTTTTGCCCAACGTCTTGTTAAAAATTTCTTTCCTACCCAATATCAAAGTGATGGAAAATAACAGTGCTAAAAGCAAAATTGCAGTGGCTGAGGGTTTAATTTTCAAATGCTCTCACCTCAAGCCCTCAGATACTATTATTTAAGGGTGAGAAAACACTTATCACATAGACAATTTATAAACAGTACTTGCATGTTGGTACAAAGATCAGATTAAAGATTTATCTCATCTCCTCTCCTGGAGTCTTCATACTTTTGTCTTTTGGGGGCTTGGGTATTGGGGACGGCTATTACAGTAGTGGCCCGATAAATCATGCTTCCCTCTATCGACACCCTTGTGTACTTTCCTCCAATGTCATTCTGGCATTGGCCATCATTGTTTTGGACTTTTGTTAATAGTTAACAAATATGATGCAAAGAGAGGTTTAAAATGTACTCCCGCACTGAGGCTTGCTAAACTGCTAACCCACGGAATCTGAACAAATAGATTTTTGTTCTTGTCTTAAGGCACTAACTTTTGGGATAGTTTATGATGCAGCAAGGTATGGTGGCTACAGGTGAAAACACTGCATGACTTTCTCCTCTGATCTTGAAATACATCAATGTGATTCTGATTGTTTATGACAAGCTATTTTCAACAAGCATTTCAGGTCATATCTGAGTTGGGATGTCCATGAAAAGGGTTATCTGGAGTGTGGTGTGGCAGACACTGCGAGATGGGTTCACAAAATGGACTTGAGAATAGAATTGAAGCCTGGCAGTAGCTGGGCAAAGAGTTGAACAAGCAACAAAATGTCTAAATCACCTGAATATAGAAACTACATAACTCATGCTCCTGTACCCCCATATGATTTTTGTTAATTTGGGCCCCAGAGCCAAAGAAAGAGCTGAGCCTACAGAAGGGCATCCGATCATTTCCAGTTGAGGAAAGTAACATAAAGAATTATAGGAGTGCAGTACTGCTGAGAAGCACTGCATTTCTACTTTCTTTTCTCTTCATTTGAAATTATAGGACAATAAGACTTGAGAGTCTTGTCATATCACTGAAGAGTTACTTATAAGTACTGTTTTTTTAGAGCAATAAACTTTTTATTAATGTAAGTTATAGTCATAAAAGATATACAAACCATAAAATAAATGAAATAATAGTGCATCTTTCATATTTCTTCTCTTCAAAGGCTTCTAGCCAAAGAAAAGATTATACCGTCTTTCTTGATAATTCCTACTAGCTCTGGGGCATACTGAAAACAGAAGATCAGACCTCAGACCTGCCACTTACTAACTTCTTGACCTTGAATAAATCATTTAACTAGTCTGTTTATTGCTTTTTCCCGTAAAATCAGATTAATAGTATTCCATGTTGTATACTTCTCAGCATGGTTTTAGTGATAAAATGAGATAATGTTATTAGATGAGAAAAATAAGCCAAAGCAATAACCATTCAATAAATACTATGGATCAATGATACTGACTTGATACAAGAACATTAACACCACTTACCCAGCATCTGTTCTGTTGCCACAAAGAAGAGCATATATTTCTCCTTCCAAATAATAAAAATTTTCTGTTTCTGAAAAATAGGAAAGAAATTATATTCTGTATCTAATTTTGAACAAACAGCATATCTGATATCCGTCTATATCTGCATAGAAGAGGAACATTCCTTGCTATAGTGAAAAGGAAGGCCTTTTTAAAAAAAAATCTGCAAAACCCTACGCATCCCTAGCATGTGATGAAGAGGCCAAGAGACCTCTGGAAATCCACATACGTCACTGCCCCAAAAGTAACAGCTCAGCATACAAAGAGGAGAATCCCTTTTAAAAATAGAGTTCTGGAAAATGAATATAACCAGTCAGGTATGACAGGACCTGTGAAGGAAAAATTCCCAAGACTGAAGTGTTTGAAAGCTGAGGACCTTTTCTTACAGGGCTTATTCCTAAATGATCTTCCTTCACAAAAGACCATATTTCTGCCTTTGGGTTCAACTGCCATTCTCTTCCCACTCTGAAGCTTATTTTTCTACACTGAGTATCCAGTGCCAGTTACTTGCCTGATGTCACCAGTTCTAATCACAGTTTAAGTTAATTTGAATCTTAGCCCATACAAGTTATTCAGGTATCCTTAATGTGCTGTAATTCAAAATGTAAATTGTGTTTTTAGATATGAGCTACCAGGGATGGGAACATGCATGCTTAGGAGCATTGATTTTAGGTTCTGAATTTTAATCACAGAGAAGAACACATGAGATCTGTCCTGATTGTATGAGTGTGTATGTAAAATTATATACATGTAAGTGTATACATATATATGTATACATATACACACACACAATTGAATTACTCCAATCTCAAATAATGTCACTTTAACTTGTTGACTAAAATAATTTTAGAAGAATTTTTAAATCATAGTTAGGAACCATTGATCAAACCTTTTAAATGGCAGTCAAAAACCAAATGAAATTTGACGTTAGTAGAAGTGGGCAGTCCCAAATACTCTTCTAAGTGCAAGGACTATGACATGGCAATTAGGTTAAATAACATTTTACACATATAATATTTTTAGCATTCCTAACATGTTTTTAGAGGAGATGGAATGACTATAATTGGACAAATTTTAAAGTGGTAATTTTTAAAAAGTGATTTCTTTATCATATACTATTATGCTAAGATGAGCCTGGATTTGTTTTCCTAGCAATAACCAGTAAAGTAGTAAATACTGTTTATTTTTATGTAATTTGCATATTTTGTTATAACTAAAGAAACCAAAGAGTATTTCAACTGGAATCTAAGATTTAATATCCATTTTCTGTTGTCTTACCACTAGAATCAAGACCATAGAATAGACACATATAATAAGGAAACATTTCACATATTCATATACCAATAATTTTATATGACTTGAATCATAATGATATTATGGGGTAAGCCAGAGAGTAAAATTTATTCAGATTTGTTTTGTGACTTAATATATTCAAATACAAATAAAAGTCATGCAGAGGGACTACAAAAAATTCAACATTTTATTTTTATTAGTTTAAAAATACACTTTTATTTTTTTCTAAATACTATCAAAAAGGACCCAATAATTTTAATATGAGCAAAAAATCCAATAGGAGAGTACAGCCTGATGGAGAGGGCATGGATTTGAAAGCCAGACTGATCATGGTTAGAATCCTAGTTTTAATCAATGAATAGTAATAATATGCTGGAACACTCACTGAATTTCTCTGAACTTCCATTTTTCTGTTTGTAACAGGGGTCATTCACTTCTCTGCAGGATTATGGCAAAGATATGTGATCAGGCATATGAATTACTTACATATAAAAGCCAAGCAATATTTATTTTGGCATTATTACTATTAGCCTAAAATATGTTTAATATTTACCAAAGGATGACCCAAAGCATTTAAAATGATCAGCAGTAATTGAAATCCAAGAATAGAAAGAATTTCTATAATGCAGGCCATTTTTTAATTTATAAGGTCACTTTAAAATTGCTAATGAGTAAACGTAAATTTATACTTCAAAAAACTTTATTAAATAAAGGTAGTATTGTGAGGATTCTACTTTGATGAAATTTAAAGTAAGACTTTGGTTATATTTATTTTTTAAAGGATAAAATTTACAAAACTTAGCAATTCCAAACATAGGTTTCCCTTATTGAACTGTCTGAAGATTGGAACTTTGCAGTCCTCATAAATGAAACTGATCCATATCAGTATAGGTTTCCCCTGCTATCCAAAAGCAGAACATTCCTAATAAAACTTTTTGTAAATGGAAATGGCATAAAGAAACAATTACCATTAGTTTATAGGGAAAAGTTTGTGAGCATGGCCAGGCATCCAAAATAACCTCTCTTAGGCTTTTCTGATACTTTAGGACACATCTTGCTAACAGATGCACGAAATAAACTGAAATAAGGCACAGGTGCTCACACACATAATTCAAAGCTATGGCAGCTTGATGTTGAGATGCTGAATGTGGCTCTAGGGGAGGGAGCTTTTGTGGGGCCAGACTCCTCTCCGTGCACTACCTCTAGGATGGCTTGCTGCAAAACAAATGCTGAATGCTATTTTTGCTTTTAGTCATTTTCATAAAAGTGAAAATCCTCTTCAGATTTCCTCTGTTAGCGAAAACAGGTACTCATGTAGGGCTTTGGTAAAAGCTAAGCGGCGAAACGTGAACTTTCAAAAAGCAGGGGATGCATGTACTTGAGCATAGTTACAACGTTTACAAGAAGTTTGTTCTGAAGCTGAGTGTCCAACATTTCTGTGAAGGCTGCTCGGCCTTTAAGAAAAGTTTTAATTTTTTTGATGCGGATGGCAAGTGATTCTTACCTCGAATATAATATGGATTTTCAGTTCTGTTGTGCAGGGTTACAGTTTCATTTTCTTGGGGCCATCGCAAACACTTATGCTTCAGATTGCCCATGAAGAGCCCCATGCCAATCAGAGAAAATACACTCAGAAAAAACAGAGTTAGGATAATGACACCAGTAAGTTTCTTCAAGCAGTGGGTCAGGATTCCTACAAAAGACTTCAGACCTAAAAAGAGAAAGGTTTGTTTTTGATAAAGTAAAATATCTTAGTAAAGCAGCATTAGCAAAATTCCTCCATGGCAAATGCCTAGCCCATTAAAATCAGCAGCTTTGTATTTTATAATCTAAAATACATTATCTATATCTAATAAATAAAATGAATAAAAGTCCAAACTTTGAGGTTTCTATCTTATTGCTAATTTGTTACACCTGATAAAAAATTATTCAGACACAAATTTTAAAATTAGTTATTTGTTTCCCTATACTATAAAGAACAAGACTTTTTCTCTTGGTTACTGCTTTCCATACCAACCACCATTGTTTATAAGCATAAGTAAAAGTGTGAAGTTATAAATCAAAATGGATTACAAATGTTGTCAAAACAAACAGTTTGAAATAGCAGTATTCTATACTATTCTTTCATTAACTTTCTAAGAATTCAATTTTTAGAACTGATTAAGTAGGACATGAAGAAATTAAGAACAATAATACACAATGGTGATATATGCAGGCTGTATTTACATCAGAACACTTACTAATCAAGAATTCAGCCTTAAAGCTGACTTTATTTAAGGAACTCATTTTTCTATTTATTAAAGAAAACCTGCTCCAGAAATCTCACGCACTGTTGGTGGGAATGCAAATTGGAGTTTCCCCCCAAAAATTAAAACTAGAGCTAGAGTAAAATCCAGTAATTACACTGCTGGGTATTTATCCAAAGAAAACACTAATCCAAAAAGATACATGCACCCCTATGTTTATTGCAGCATTATTTACAATAGCCAAGATCAGGAAGCAACCTAAGTGTCCATTGATAGATGAATGGATAAAGAGATGTCATTTACACATGTGATAGAATGTAATTCAGGCATAAAAAAGAATGAGATCTTGCCATTTGCTACAACATGGATAGATCTAGAGGGTATTGTGTTAAGTGAAGTAAGTCAGGCAGCAAAAGGCAAACACCATATGATTTCACATATATGTGGAATCTAAAAACTAAACCAAATGAACAAATTAACAAAAAGGATAAACAGACTCATAAATAAAGAGAACTGACTGGCGGTTGCAAGAGGGGAAGGGTTTGGGAGATGGACAAAATTAGTAAAGAGGAGTGGAAGGTACAGGCCTCCAGTTATGGAATGAATAAGTCATGGGGATGAAAGGTACAGCATGGGGAATTTGGCCAAAGGTATTGTAATAGGACTGTATATTGACAGATGGTAGCTACAGTTGTGGTGAGGATAGCATAACAGACTGATAGAATCACTATGTTGTACACTAAAATTGATGTAACATTGTGCATCAACTGCATTTCAATTAAAAAAAATTTTTTTAAACAAAGCTCAATTCTGAAAACATAAAGAAACAAAAAACAAAAACACTGTAATTGTACTTCATAGATAATACTATGTATTTTCCTTCCTGCCTGTCTTCCTGCCTTCCTTCTTCTCTTTTTTCCCTTACTCTCTTCTTATTTGTTGTTGGTCTGTTTATATTTAGGATCCTAATAACTGTTCAGCTCAACAATGGAGAAGACTATACTAGTTCTGCGATGTTATCAATATTTCTGTTTCCGTTTTATTAGCTTTAAAATGGGGTTAATAATACCTGTTTCATATATTATTGTGAGAATTGAAAATCTATTTTTTTATTTAGAAATTTTTTAATGTTTATTTTTGAGAGAGAGAGAGAGAGTGAAAGAGAGGCAGAGTGAGAACAGGGGAGGGGCAGATAAAGAGGGAGACACAGAATCCAAAGCAGGCTCCAGGCTCTGAGCTGTCAGCACAGACCTTGACCTGGGGCTAGACCTCATGAACCATGAGCCAAAGTCAGATGCTTAACCAACTGAGTCACCCAGGTGCTCCTGAAAATCTTTTTTAATTACCTTGTTGGATGATTGGGTTTCTTTAATGTCTTAGGATAGGGTTAAAAAAAAGTTATTCCTATGGTTTAAAAGAAATGAGATATCTAGATTAAATAAACAAATTATAATTTCTATCATCCAGAAATACTTATTTATAGCCTTTTTTTGCCACTTGGAATCATACTATTAATTTTTTTTTTTGCTATGTGCAATTCTTTTTTATTTATTTATTTATTTATTTATTTATTTATATTTTTATTAATTTTTTTTATGTTGTTTTCAGAGAGAGAGAAAGCTG
The DNA here is from genome assembly GCF_023721935.1 of Panthera uncia. Classification (NCBI taxonomy): domain Eukaryota; kingdom Metazoa; phylum Chordata; class Mammalia; order Carnivora; family Felidae; genus Panthera; species Panthera uncia. The sequence continues at coordinate 65,332,505 of NW_026057584.1, read as the reverse complement.
AGGATAGAGAGAGAGAGAGGGAGAGAGAGAGAGAGAGAGGGAGAGAGCTCCAGGTGGAGCCTTATGTGGGGCTCCAACCCATGAACCATGAGATCATGACCCAAGCAGAAGTCAGGAGCCTGATCTTTAACCAACTGAGCCACCCAGGTGCCCTGATAATACCATATTCTAATGCTTCTATTACCATTAGATATTTATTCACCAAGGGTATTATAGTTTTTATCACTTTTTTTTGAAAGGGTATTATAGTTTTTATTACTTTTTGTTTGTCTATTTCATCATCTCATTTTCATCTTGCCCTTGAGTCTAGGTTTTCTCCTTTTTTAATTTTTAATTTTAACTTATTCATTTAAATTCAAGTTAGTTAACATACAGTGTAGTACATAAGAAATCATCTTTCTTGTAGTGCTTCAGAAGAAAACCTGGACTCTTTGGAAAAGTATCTATCTATTCATGTCTTCTGCCCAATTCTTCACTGGATTGTCTGGTTTTGGTGTGTTGAGTTTGATAAGATTTTATAGATTTTGGATACTAACCCTTTATCTGATATGTCATTTGCCAATATTTTCTCCCATTTCATCAGTTGCCTTTTAGTTTTGTTGATTGTTTCCTTCACTGTGCAAAAGATAAAAAGCTTCTCAACATCCAAAAAACAAATAATCCAGGGGAGAAATGGGCAGAAGACATAAGTAGAGACTTTTCCAAAGAGTCTAGGTTTTCTTCTGAAGGCCTACAAAAAAAGATGATTTCTTATGCTAGCCCCTATTCCTTAGAGCATATTTTTTAAAGAAAAAAGAGGATTATTTTCATTCTCTTAAATAGTATATTTCTCGTTTTGTATTACAAAATACTTTCATACACTGTATTGCTTATGCACCTGGATTATTTTCTCCCTTGAAAAAATGAGCAGTTTTTATCAGCCTATGTGTTTCTAACTCCAGTGAGTATGTTCTTCTTGTATTAGCTTGGATTCACCTGATTTGTTCTATAATCTTTAATCCTGAGCCTAAGATGAAGACTCAGGTGATGCAACTTTGTGTTCTAGCAATTTGCGGAAAGTCATAAGGGAGCTTGAATTGTGGGAATTCCTACCAGGGCAACTCTCACTGCTACTTGTTTCCCGGGTTTGATGAATTTGCCATGCATAGGCCATTTTTCTTAAATAGCTTTATTGAGCTAGAATTCATAAATCATATAATTCAGCCACTTAATGTGCATAAATCAATGTTTTAATTTATCCACAGGGCCATACACCACCCATCACCACATTCTTCAATCTTCTTGCTGTTTTTCCCTGCCTGGACTCCAAGTACATTGTACACATATATCTGGCCTTATTGATGGTTTTGCAGTGGACAAAAATTATCTGTAGATATAATTTTTGGTATTATGACATTTGCCTCTGTGTTTATTGGTCCACCTGTTTCAGACTTCTGACTCAGTGGCCAACAACACTGAGCGGAGCTGTTCCTAGCTGATTGTTTTTATTCATTCTTAACACAAATTAGAAGGTGTAGGTGGATTTCTCTAGGAGATCTTTAGAAATGGGAGCTGTAAATTAGTCCTCAGCATCTTCCATCAACGTGGTCACAGCTCTACTTATTCAGCAGAACCTCCTTGAACTCTGTGGCATGTGGAATGCATCCTATCCAAGCACTCCGAGCCAAATGGAATTTATCTTATTTTATATTATTTTGTTCATTTCAACTCATTTTTAGATGTAGTGAGGAAAAGAAAGCAGATTAGATATCTGTATAGATTTCTATCTCTCTCAGAAGTATAAAGACAGTTTTATAAGGTGCAAGAATACTTAAGATGCAATGAATAAGTAGAATATAATATATTTTGATTAATGTCTATATTTTGTTATCGTAAGTACTGAACCCAACTCAAATAAATGTGATTTTTTTTTTTACCTTTTCTGGAGTGGCTGAAGTAAACTTCTAGATCAGATAATTCATGATTTTAAAGACAAAACACTGGTCAATTTAGTATTTCTCCAAGCAATGACAGGAGAGTACAAATTAATACAGGGGAGTACATAAATCAAAATAAAGACAAGAACTAAATGCCATTTCTTACCTTGGTTTAAAGGAATAATTTTCAAAATTCTCAAATTTCTTGTAATTCGAAATATTGGAATGAAGTTTAGAGGTAAGTACCTTGTTACATGCCTGTGGAATTAAGTTAGAGTTATTTAGAAGTCATGTTGAGTTTATATTGCTTATGTTTGGCTTTTTACTTTTTACTTTTACTATTTAAAAGTTATTTTTAAAAGCACATATGCAAAAATTTTCCTTGCTCTCACTGTTTTATTTTGCAAATACTTATATTATTGATTGGAAGAAAAAGATTGCTACAGTGCGAGATAGCCAGGTAAATACTACTCTACAAACAAATTGTGACAGTTTATAAACCATTGACACTGTGAGTAGTCATAATTCCATACCAAATACTCTATATTATGTTCATAAATATTTTGTTATCTAGTCAGTGAAAGGTGGTTAAAAATAAGAAAAATCTATAGCTTTTTAAGTAATGAGATTTACTTTAAGCACTTAGGGTTTTGATGATCACGATGGTGATGATGATGGTGATAATGGTGTTGATGACAGCAGAAGGCAGGGAGGGTATATAGTGATCAAGGGCACAGACTGTCGCCAGAGTCCTTTGTGTAGAAATCCAGGCTCCCAACTTACTAGCTGTGTGACATGGAAAAATTACTGATTCTTTCTTGCCTCAGTTTCCTCAAAAGTAAAGCGGGTATAATAATACTTCCTAATTCGAAGACTTTTTGTGGGGATTAACTAGGCGAATGATGTGAAATGGATAGCACAGCATCTGGCACATGGGGCTAAGTATTAGCTACCAGCAATGGCAATAGCAGAAATAATAGCAGTAATAGAAGTAGTAGTGATAATAATTTCAGTGATATTAGCTACTATTTTTTTTATTGCTTACAACATGGCAAGCATTGATTATATGCTTTTTGTTTCTTTAAAAAAGTCAACCCCAAATGTATAAATAGAATATTAGTTTAAGTTATTTTTAATAGGAGTTTGATGCCAGTCATCATTTCCTTAGCCATAAAACAGAACACACTAAACAAAAGCATTGAAAAACGAGTATTCATGTCAACCATTAGAATTTAATGTAACACTCTTGGAAGTGTGTGTGTATGTGTGTTTAAAATACCTTATTCTGATATCTAGTATGTTTATTGGTCTCAAGCAATGTAGCTAAATAAAATGTAGGTTGGAGATAAAATCAAATTTGTTAGGATTGTCTCATAAGTCTCCAAGAGATTTTCTGCCCACTGAAAATAATCACTTAAAGTTCCAAAATTCAACCTCTGTTGTTTTTGCTTCAGATAGAAAACACAAATAATATCCCATTCCTTCCATTTTCATTGCATATTCTGAGGGCTAGTTCAGTTGGGCCTGCCTGAGAGAATGCATTATGGTTATAATTTATGAAATATTTTTGTTCACAGAAATTTTACAAGCAGAAAACTTTGTCAATCTCAATGTTTCTTCATGAAAAGTACTTGCTTAGCAAGTTATTAAGATGTTTGGAATTTAAAGAAATACTCACTCAAACAAAGTTACACTGAAATCAAGCCAGTTCCATGGATCACCAAAGAAATAAAAAGGTTCTACCCAGATGCCTCTTGCAATGAGTTTTATAAGTATTTCAAATGTGTAAATTCCAAGCAAAGTATTCCTGCAGAAAAATTTTCAGATAGACATTGAAAGTGAGAATAATACATTGTCAGCTCCAATACTATGTCTGTGATAACTATTTGTCAACCAATCAACCAACCAACCAACCAATCTACCAACCAACCAGGTAACAAAAAAGCATAAGCCCATTGAACCATAGGGTAGGGCTTTAGTTAGGGCTTTTATGGTGGGCTATGTCTTACAGCATTAACCATGAAATTTGACTATCAATCTTTTCAACAAGCCCTAGCTAGGGTTATAGTCTTGATACATGTTTTGGAAAATAATGAAAATAAAAAGTATCAAATTCATTCCATATTGGAAATCCCGCAATAATTAACTGAATTATAATGGAGTATGAAATAACTAATTTTATTATGTGCATATATAAGAATTTCTGTGGTGAATCAGTTTTATATTTACCTTCCAAAATCAGTTAGTTTTAAGAATACAATTAAAGTTTGAGAGGTAGAAAGGCTTCTTCTCTAGAAATTTTAATGGGTCTTTCCATCACTGTAGTCCAACGAAAGCCACACTATTCACATCCCAAACTATTCTCATCACCAAAACATTAAAATTGTTTAATTGACACATGTGTTTTTACTAATTTGCTAATTGTGCTGTATGTACAAATATTATATTATATACAATGAATGTTATAATATTATATATGAAATATAAATAGTAAATTATGAAATGTTAAATATATAGTATATAACATACTGTAATACAATATGTTAAATATAAAATATAATTGTATATGAGATAATGTATAATAAAATTATATGACTTACTGTAATGCTGGGCCCCATTTTGGCAACTCAGTCATGGGCATAAACATGCAGTCAATCAGGACACTAATTAATATGAACAGTCGGAAAAAGGTAGGTTACAGTCAAGGAATAATGGATAAAAAATAATATTGGAAATATACGTCTCTATAATTTGCTTATATGTATATACATTAGATAAAATAGCTTCTTAAATGTCAAAAAGTATACTATTCATATTGAAAAACAGGAGGATTAAGATTTGTTAATATTCACTACTGTTGGGTGTGCTAGAAAATATATTTTAAATGTATTTTCAAATATGGAACACTTAGTGCAGTTACAATCCAGATTCCAATATGACCCAAAATGAGATATTAATTCATAAGAGAAAAGTACTGCAGTGATATTTGACTAGAATAGTTGCATCTGATATTAGTACAGTCCAAAGCCAATAGAAAAGGATATGGATGAACCAAAATCTTAATAGTTGTTCTTCTAGTCACACTGAAAGGAGAAAATGTACACCAAGTGGCACTGAATCTGAAGATTGTTCTTTTTTTATTTAATACTATGAAAGTCTGTAAAACAAAAAAGAACATCAACTAGGAACTATAATCTCATCCATTACACAACATATTGCTAATGATCCTTTCAGTCGTGAATTCTAACAGTTAACACGTTTCTTATATTATGATATCCTTTTAGAGACTAAATCAAATGGAAAGGCTAATTTTTAAAAACATTTTCATTGATATTTAGGTTTATCTACCACTTTTTCTTTTGCCAGTGTTCTACTTAAGAAAGCCATTTGCCACACTCAAAACCTCAAGTTTTCCTGTCAAATGGTGTAAAAGGAAGAAATCGATATCCTGATGGCTCATGAGAATGCAATTAAAGAAATCAAATTTAATGAATATAAAAAAGGTTAATTTTATTTCAGAGAAAATAAGGTATGGGATTACAACAGTAAAAACGACCCAATTCACTGAAATATTTTATTAATCACTAGTAATTATCTATGGTATAAAAACCGCTTGTATGTTATCATTGACATAAACACACCTAAAACAGAAAGTTACATTATGTAAGATAAATGTATTGGAATATAGAAACATTAAATCCAAAAATAATGAAAGATTAGAAACATCCTAAAAATGAGTTATATATGTATACATGTGTACATATGTGTATCTATATTATATTATTATATATTATAGAGACACAGTGAAAGTATCTACCTACGTATGTATGTCTTTGCATGTATGTCTATATATACACACATACACATATACACTTTTATTAAATATACATATTCATTTGGAAAATTCATTTATTATGGTGTGAGTAAAAATACATCATATATATTGAATATTATATAGATTATACTATAACATAATATATAATGTAGTATATAATGCAATATGAACAATATAATATACTACATGATATATATAAAATACAGTCTATTATATACTATAGAATTATATATGACATAATTATATATTAGAGGTATCTATGGTGACTGTATATTGGTATTTACACTTGTGTATATATATAAATATACTAGCGAATATAAATATGTATATTCATTGATAGTTTATGAATACATGTTCTAAATGAAAACCAAACTGCTACTTCTCCTCAATAAAATACTTCCCTAATATACAATCTGTGGATGTCTGTATTGTAGTTATTTTCCCTCTTTCCATTTGAAATGCAAAGAGAAAAATAAAAGGGCCAAGAAAAATCTGATTATTTAAAATGTGCTTTCTGTTATTTATTAGAACAATCTCAAACTTCATACAAGAGGTAATATATGTGTCATCAACTAGTTTATGTTATTGTGAAGTAATGAGTAAATTCCAGATATAGCAATTATTCTCGATAAAGTTTAAGTGCTGAAATTATTTAATTTTAGAATTATTTATTGGTATGCCCCCCTTAACAAAATAAACAATATAATTCACATTTAATGATTTTGCATCATCATTAATAATACTACTTTTTATACTAAACTACCTTACAATTTTTGGCTTGTTTTATTTTTAAAAACCCTTGGTTTTGTCTTCAATAACAAACTTAGATTTGCCTACCATATCTGTATAGACTACAAAGAACTCAGAACTCTGCTATATTAGAGTCACTTCTAAGGTTATTATGTTTTATCAACTGTTAGGTCTTATGCATAGCAAAAGTAAAAGCAGAGATAATTGAGATGAGGACTTAAGATTTTCACTAAAATGTTCTGAGGATTTTACAGGTGTTTTATAGCTAATGCTGCATAACACCCATGGAAGCTACCAGAGATACTGGAATCTTTGTTACTCTATACATTTACACTGTAAAATGCCAATACTCTTCTGTGGTGCCAAATACTTCAAAGAGTTATAGTTATGCAAAATCATCACTTTGCCTTTCATCTAGAGCCTTTGGTTCAATTCCATTTTGCCCATTTGGTAATTATCACTGAATGCTTTACAAGAAAATCAAATTACATTTGTCCACAATAGGGCTAATCCTCATATCTCCCAAACTTGGTCTTTTTAGAGTTGTTTCAGTTTTGTTAGTACCACCACCCTTATTCCAGGCTGGAAATCTTGGTATTATTAGTCTGTCTTCAAATCCTGATATTTCTTCTCAGGTTTGTTACCTTTTCCCCTCCTCTGAGATGCTCCTATAATCCAGGCCCTGTGACTGAAGGCCTGGACTGCTCTCTTTTTCTATATCATCTTTCTGAGCCTATCTCTTCCATGTAAATTTAGAAATATTCATATTAAGCTTACTTAAACATTGCATTCATCACATCAGCCTTTGGCCACCACATTAAATCCATGTTGACATCTTCATTACTTCATTTTATTCCCCACAACTTGCAACAAGGGTCTAGTTGTATTACCACCCTGCCTCTTCCCATTCCAATTAATATCAAGATTTTCCCTTTGCATTGTGAAAATTTGAAGTGTTCTCTAAGTTGTAACTCAAATTCTACTTTCTTGAGGAAGACTCTTCCAGCTTTGTCAGCCCACACTGCTTTCTGCCTTTACTAAGCATAATTACTCTTATTTTTATCATTTTTGTGCTTGGCCTTGGATTGTGCAATTATTTAGTAGATTCTTCAAGTAATTCTGGGGATAAGACAGGAATTGTTCATTCTTTTTTTATACTATCTCAATTACATTTTTTGCATATCTGAAAAAAATAATGAAAATGCAGTCATGATAACTTCAATTAATCCTTACATTTTTATTCTTGTAGTAGGGGTCCACATCTTCCAAAGGCTCCGACACCATTCCTTGAGGAAGATTCCCATAAACAAGTGGAAGCTCTTTTCCAACTTCCAAGTCAGTGTTTGGCTTTAAATCTTTTCTTTGTTCCTCATTGTGTTTTTTAGCAATATGCTGTTTCATAAGTTCAAGAGACTCCCTGGTGAAGGGGACAAGGCCTTTTGGTTCTGGGGACGCCATTTCCAATTTTGTACCTGCAAGAAATGTATTTTCTTCAGTTCTATATAAAATTTGGGTATATAAAGAAAAATTTTAAATTGTAAAAGCTTAGGATATGAATAAAAGTGAACACCAAACTGAACACATGCTTTCAAGGAAAATTCCCAGGTTTTGTAGATATGAGTTGTTAGATTAGGTTTTGTTATACTTGATACTATATTTATTTGTAAGTTCATGCGTAACCAATTCTACTTCATAACCAATTCTACTTCATTTACACATCTACTGAATTCTCTTTGTTTTATTAAAATCTGCCTTTCAGTTTCTCTCTCAAATAAAAGAGTTCTAAAGTTCTAGAGACTTTTGAGGAGCCAAATCCAATTATTCCTCTCTTAGCTGTATTTAACCATTAATTAGACTTATCTTCTTTAAGCTCATTTTTCACTGCCTTTGGGCCCCATTCTTCTGTGTCTCCGCTAATAGCTCTATTACTTCCTTTAACTCAGTTCTTCATGACAATTTTTAACTTTGATACCCTTTAAAATTCTGCCTTTTCCATATGTTATATCTGTTATTTGGTGAATACATAGGCAAACACTGAGTTTCAATTACTATACATGGATATTTACATGTACATTTCCCAAAACACTCTCTTCCCTGAATCATCTATGTGGCAATTCCACCAAGTAAAAACAAGATTCATTTTTTTCCTGAATGACTAGAATTGCTCTTTTACCTTTTAGCCATTGAAAAAAACAAGGGGCACCTGGGTGGCTCAATAGGTTACACATGGGACTCTTGATTTCGTCTCAAGTCATGATCTCACAGTTCCTGAGATCAAGCCCCACAACAGGCTCTTCACTATCAGTGTGGAGCCTGCTTGGGATTCTCCCTCTCCCTCTCTCTCTGCCCTTCCTCCACTTACATGTGCATGCTCTCTCTCTCAAAATAAATAAATAAATAAATGTTAAAAAAATTCCTCTGCACTGAGTTTAAAAAAAAAAGAAAAGAACCAAAACAAAAATAAAACCACACACACAAATACACAAACTTAATACCTTGAAAATTACTCATGAAATTTTTGTTTGTCATTAATTCCTCTGAACAAAATAATTTTCCTACAATTATTTTCAATTATGTAGTTAAATATTATCCATTATTTACGTATCTATGTCATGGTAGTCATCTTTACAATTCTATATCTGGATTGCTCTAGTAGTCTCTACAGGTATCTCTCAGTTTTTTTGTTTCTTTGTTTTTTTATTTTTTTACATTTATTTATTTCTGAGGGAGACAGAGAGAGAGAGAGAGAGACAGAGAGAGAGACTGGGGGAAGGGCAGAGAGAGAGGGAGACACAGCATCCAAAGCAGGCTCCAGGCTCTGAGCTGTCAGCACAGAGCCCGATGCGGGGCTTGAATTCACGAACCCCGAGATCATGACCTGAGCTGAAGTCGTACGCTCAACCGACTGAGCCACCCAGGCACCCTGGTATCTGTCAGTTAAAAAAAAAAATTGGGGGCGCCTGGGTGGCTCAGTCAGTTGAGCGTCCGACTTCGGCTCAGGTCATGATCTCGAGGTTCATGAGTTCAAGCCCCGCGTTGGGCTCTGTGCTGACAGCTCAGAGCCTGGAGCCTGTTTCAGATTCTGTGTCTCCCTCTCTCTCTCTGACCCTCCCCCATTCATGCTCTGTCTCTCTCTGTCTCAAAAATAAATAAACGTTAAAAAAATTTAAAATAAAAAAAATTAAATGTTTATTTATTTTTGAGAGAGAGACAGAGACAGAGCATAAGCAGGGGAGAGACAAAGAGACAGGGAGGCACAGAATCCCAAGCAGGCTCCAGGCTCTGAGCTGTCAGGAGAGAGCCCCATGTGGGGTTTGAACTCACCAGACATGAGATCATGACCTGAAACCAAGTCGGAGGCTCAAGCAACTGAGCCACCCTGGAGCCCCTAGGTTTCTCTCAGTTCTAGGTCTTTGCCTATTTCAAGTCATCCTACAGGCCACTGAAGTTGGTCTTCATTAAATATAATTTCATGCACAAATTTCCCATTTACAAACTTTGTTCTATTTTCTCATGTAAAAATATGTTCTTTTGCTGATTTTCTCCATCCTAATTCCTGTCAAACACATTTCACATATCACAGTTTCTTGATGGGAGTCAAAATGCTTTGAATTAGTATAATTTATAAATACAATCTACAGATAATGAAATTTGCCCTTACATATAAAATCTCCCTTTAAAATATCTAATAAGCTTTCAAAATTGTATTCCTTATATAGAATTCCTTGAATACATATTAAACAGTTTCTTAATGACTCGTGGTTATAGACTAGTATAAACAAAATCATAAACCTTGGAATTAAATAAACCTACGTTAAAATACTAAATTCTGTTACTAATATTCTTAGCAGGCTCAGTAAAATTACTTGATAATCTTGAATCTGTCAGTCACAAAATTGGGATTCCTTTTCAGGTTAAATAAGGATAAATAGAATTATATGGGTGAAAATGCCAAGTACAGTGGCTGGCAAACAATAGGTGGGAAGTAAATATAAATTTTTATTTGTGATAAGATTTTATATCTTAGTAATGGACCAAATTTAATAGAATAATTCATAGGAGGAATACATGTAAGGTTTTGAAATTTGAATGAAAACAAACCATCAGTACAAGTGCAGTAGATGTGTTTTTGCAGCAGAGAAAACTGCCAAGGGGGTTTACTTAATAGTAATTGCAGTATAAATCAATACTGGTTTGTGTCTGCCCAAAAATGCTAATATAACCTTTGTCTGCTTTGAAGGAAGATGGAGGAGACAGTCTTTCTCTATTCTGCTGCATTCCATGACCACATCCAAAAGGTCTGTATGTAAACTGAAGGGTCTTCAGATGGGGTCAGAATGTTGATTAGACTCAAGTCACATCATCTACAGACCGGTTAAAAGAATGGAGAATATGTTAGTTGAAGCAGAAAAGACTCAAGTGTAACGTTATTGTTTCCAAGTATCTGAATGTTTCTCACATAGAAGAGAAATTAGATTTAACTATTATTTGGAAAAAAAAAAAAAAGAAAAAAGGTGAACTAGGATCACTGAGATGAAGCCAGAATAGATTTGATTCAAAATAATAAAGTACTTTCTAAATAGCTGCAAAAAAATGGAATAGGGTGATTTGGACGTTAATCTTCCCTGTAACCAGCCATATGAAATCATGGACTTGTTGACAGTTGAGTAGGATAATTTAAATGGGTCCAAATATTGCTTGGTTGCCTTATAATTTTAGAACTATTCAATCTTAAAATCGTTGAATTGAATTTTTACATAACCTAAAAATATCACATGAACTAAAAGTCTGGGCTATTAGCTAAACTGAATCTATGCAGCACTGAATTAACAAAATCAAAATCTTTTTTTTTTTACATTTTTTCAGATTATAATAAAAGTACTTTTAATATCTTATATTTTTAGGGATCCATCATAATTCCTAACAAATATTATTAAGCTTGCATATGTAGAGAATATTGTTCTTAAAAGTAGACCTAAAGGGAGGTTCAAACTTATTGCAAAGATGCTATTGTTAATGAAAACACTTTTGGATGCCTTCCATTGAAACCTCAAAATTCAATTTGCAAGCCAGTCTTCTTATTATGTAGCCTAAATATAATTTTCTTTTTTTTCTGTTATCACCTCATACATAGCAAAATAATCTTTGATTCCTTATTACGTCACCTACTAGCTGTGATACTTTGATAACATAGCTTGCTATACTTTCCTCGTATGCAAACTCTGGAATCCTTTAGGTACCTCACAAGGTCATAAATATTAAATCAGACCATATACAGAAAGTCTGGACCGCAGTACTGTTTTTGTCAGTGCTAATTCTCTCTTCTAACTCAGTCAGTTATCCCAGAATACATCTTTAGTAATAATTTGATGTTGAATGAAACTACTCTGGATTGTTGACTAGGTGAATGAATGGACAGTAGGCATTATCTTCTATGATATGACAAAGAAATGCAAGCACTTATCAGATGGAAGTGGCTTGCATCCTACTTTTAGATGGCTGAGTGAAGACTGTAAATTATTGATCATTAAATCATAATTCAATGAAAGCATTTCTGTGGGGAGTTTATAAAATATGGTCCAGGTACTATGCTTCCCAGTGAGTGATCTTAATATAATGCTAAGGCTTGAAAAATAGAAAGATTAATAATCTGTCCATTAGACTACTTTCAAAAAAAAAACTGAATAGCTAAAGTAAGCTTTTGGTAAGAATGTATCAAAGTAAACTCAGACTTGGACTCTAACAAGTTCCAGTTGTACTAATATTTTATACTTTTGATGAAACTGCAAGCCAATTCTCTTGGACATCAGTTGAAAGAAGCAGAGCCAGCATCAGTATGGGGAAAAGAGGTACGTTCTTATAGGAAAAAGATTCTCCTTAAAACAAATTTTAAGCATTTGAGATAAGCCAAAATTTATCATAACAATTATGGCAAATATAATTATAGTTACAATTACTGAGTGACTACGATTTGAGAGGCATTCAACGTACATGTTTTTAATTCTATTGCCTCATATTCTCACATATTATCCTTGTGGTCACCATTTTACCAGTCAGGGGAATAGAAATTGATGAGTTTCATGATGTCTCCATCACTGTATAGCTAGTTATGTGGTGGAGGGAGATGTTAACTCAGGTATGTCTAAATCTAAATTTGAGTATCTTTATTTTTGTTGTTGTTGTTGTTTTTGAGTATCTTTAAATGATAACACAAAAGTGTTTATAAACTGTAAACTTTTAGATAAGTGTAAACAATTGATACCTCAGAATGGCTACCTTAGAGATATTAAAAAACCAATAGGCTTACTGGGGTAACTTGCTTTACTAAGTAACTGACAGATTGACGTCAGGTAGGACTGTCCGGAAATTTTCTTTATGTAAGTGTCGAAGTCAAATATTTCAGAAAATTTTGTAAAATTGAAGGTGAGCTAGCATAGAAGACATTAATTTGGAAGGGAGGAGGTGCTGTCTAGTAATGTAATCTACATAGATTGGGGAAATTTGTTGTTGTATGAATCATGGTGGGACTCTTACTGCAACAGAAGTGGAAAAGACCAGAAAATGTAGATAATGACTTTTCCAGGGTCTTATGGATCTAAGGAGTGACAATGTGATCTTGCCAGACAAAACAAATGCATCAGCTCAAGATTTCTAATTTAGATTTAATCACACAAAATAAGAAATGCTGTGGAGAATCCCTTCTTTTGCAATAGAGGCAGAAGCTTCATCAGGAACTTCCATAAGTTTTGGGAGTAACAGTAGCAATGGAGCCAGTGGCAGTGACCAGTGCTTTATTTTTGGTGGTTTGAGCAGAGGTATTATGCCCACTGTACTGGTTCTGTCATATGATTTTGGCTGTGGTCTTGGCTATGACTTAACAGTGCTCTGCCTATGACTTCTTCCCGTATTTTCTTCTGTAGATACCCAAATTTAGGATCACTGAGAATTGAGTTTTAATCTATCATACAATTTTATTTTACCCAGAGTGATTTTGTTATCACCATTAAGCATAATTTTTTAATGTTTATTTATTTTTGAGAGAGAGGGAGAGAACGAGCAGGAGAGAGGCAGAAAGAGGGGGAGACACAGAATCTGAAGCAGGCTCCAGGCTCTGAGCTGTCAGCACAGAGCCTGATGCAGGGCTCAAACCCGTGAGCCATGAGATCATGACCTGAGCCGAAGGTCAGACACTTAACCGGCAGCGCCACCCAGGCGCCCCTCATTAAACATAATTTGAAACATTAGTATAATTAGAATCTACATAAAAACTGAATAGTTTGTTTCAAATAAGAATGGGAAAATAGAGGTTATTACATAGCTGATACAAGGAAGTTCACGGAAAATGCTTTTTACCTCCATTATTTTCACAATTAGGGTGAATATTCTCTTTCTGTTAGTCATTTTAAATCAAATTTAGAACCCATATTCCATAAGGCCTTTGGAGCATGAAAAAGCATGCAAATGAATTTGGTTTGCTTTACAGGCATTTTGAAGTTCAGGCATTCTCTGCCTTCTAGTTATGCTGATGGTGTGGGTTTGTATAGTTCTATTTGTTTTTATTTTGTACTGTATTGTGTGGAGCATATATGTTGAGGTTCAGAATTGGGCAGTTTCCATTATCCTTGTCCATATACTTCTTATAGTCAAATAAGATTGAGATGGTTCAATAATTTAAATGCAAAATAAAATTTAAAAAAATCTAAACAATGAAACTTATTTGAAAAAACTTAAGTCAACATATTCATACTAATTTAAAATGGAAGTCCTAATTTCATGATGCAAACTGCTGGCTAGGATTTGAGGAAATAAGCATTCTAATTAACTTTTTTTGGTAGTGTTAATGGTACAACTTTTCTAGAAGGAAGTCTGGCAGTAGTTATCTAAATTACTCAGATTGCTAGAGTAAGGTGCTCTGAGCATTATTTTAATAGTAAGAATAAAGCAGGTAACATGTATTTCAGGTGCAGCTGCTAAAATAAATAAATAAATAAATAAATAAGCAAGCACACAACACATACACACATATATACACATGTATATATACATACATATATATCTGGATCATATGACTGATTGCAATACCACAAAAAGAATATGGAATATGGAATATGGAAGAAGTACCAGTTTAGATTAGGGATGGGAGAGGTAATGTTCTGTATTTTTGGGGTTTGATGCGTATCTGAAATACCTAAAAGGAAAAATTCAAAGATTAATTAGAAACTTGAATCTGGGGCTTAATAAAGATAATTAGATTGTATATGTTTGTGCATATGTTTTGTATACATACATAAATGTATGTGTATATATTAGTACATATATACACATATAACTATATATGTATATATACATATGTGTGTATATATGTGTGTATATATATATATACATATATATATACACACACATACATATATACCAAATATGGATATATAGTTATATAGATATATAAATAGTTGAGGTCCAAAGAGCACAAAAGATTATGTGTACTTGTAAATGTGTGAAATTCTTTATGG
This sequence comes from Panthera uncia, assembly GCF_023721935.1. NCBI lineage: Eukaryota > Metazoa > Chordata > Mammalia > Carnivora > Felidae > Panthera > Panthera uncia. Next base: position 65,317,494 of record NW_026057584.1, on the reverse strand, counting down.
AATGATATTAAGGACAGCTCATTGAAAAGCATCTACCTATCATTTAACATTTGAGATTTAAAAAAATTCAGAAAGTTATTTGACATATCATTACTAATAAGTGTTTTAAGCCACATGGGTAAAATATTAAAAAGAGATATCATAGTCAAAATATTGAAAACACTAAAAGAAAAGTGACATATTATATATTAGGTAACGATAATAAGGATGATTACTGGCTTCTCATCATAAAAACACAGAAACCGGAAGAGTATAGCAATGTCTTTAAAGTGTTGCAAGGAAAGAAAAAAAGGTAAAGCTAGAATTCTACAGAAAGCAAAAGTATTTTTCAAGAATAAAGACAAAGATTTTTATTTATTTTTTAATTATTTATTTACTTATTATTTTGAGAGAGACAGAGACAGAGAAAGAGAATTTACTTATTATTTTGACAGAGAGAACAGAGTTGGGGAGGGGCAGAGAGTGAGAGAAGGGGAGAGAGGATCCTATGCAGGCTCCACATTGTCAGCGCAGCACCCCACTGAGAACCTAAGGAGAACCGTGGGATCTCATGAACCCATGAGAACCGTGGGATCTCATGAACTGTGAGATCATGACCTGAGCCAAAGTCCAGAGTTGGATGCTTAACTGACTGAGCCACCCCGGTGCCCCAAAGATATTTTTAGATGTTTCAGATGGAAATTTAGATCTTCAAGAAGAAATGAAGAGAAAGAAAAATGATAAATATTTGGGAAAATATAAAATATATAAAGCTAATTACCAAAACCAGGAAATAGCCCAATTGTCCATGAAGTGAATAGACAGAAAAATAAAAACTGGCATATCATATAATAGAACACAGTCCAACAATAAATAATAAAAAAATGAACTACTGGTATGCATAAGGAGGACTAAGTCCAAAAATATTATGATGAGTGAAAGAAGCCTGTCAGAAAATACTACAAACTACATGATCCACTTTATATGAAGTGCCAGAACAAACAAAACTAATCTCTAGGTGTGGAATAGGAACTGACTGAAAGGGATGATGGAACTTTCTGGGGTGATAGTAATGTTCAACAGCCTATTAGGACTTCAGAGCACACAGGCATACACATTTGTGACTACTGATCAAATGACACCCTTGAAATTTGTGCATTTTACTTGGTTTTACCTTTAAAAAGCCCATAAACAAATACTGGGTTCTAGTTAAATATATGAATTATGAAGTGTTTATGCGTGAGGCCTACTGGTATTTGCAACTTATTTTGAAAGACAATATGAAAATGTGAAGAATTGATGGATAGTTTGAGGAATGCATAAATAGATAAATGATAAACTAAATATTATAAAATGGCAATTGAAGAGTCTAGGTTCTAGGTGTGTGAATGTTCATTATACAGTTCTGTCAATTTTCCTATATGTTGGAAATATTTTATAATAAAAGTTTGGGAAAAAGTTTGGTTTTGGGGCTAGATTATCTGGATTCAAACCTGGGCTTTAGCATTTTCTGCGACCTTGAACAAGGTACTTAACCCCTCCATTCCTCAGTTCCTCAACCATAAATGTAAACAGTAAGTGCTTACTTCATAGGGTAATGTGAGCATTGAAAGAGTTAATAAGTATAAAGTACATAGAACAGTGCCTGCCAGGTACTACACAATAAATACTAGGTATTACTATTTTCAGTCCTTTAAAGCATGGTATTTTTATGTTTAACCATCTTTTGTTTTAACATTTATTTATTTATTTATTTATTTATTTATTTATTTTGAGAGAGAGAGAGAGAGAGAGAGAGAGAGAAACAGAGACAGAGAACAAGTAGGGGAGGGGTAGAGAGAAGAGTGCGACACAGAATCTGAAGCAGGCTCCAGCTTCTGAGTTGTCAGCACAGAGCCCGACCCGGGTCTCGAACCCAAGGACAGTGAGATCATGACTTGAGCCAAAGTTGAACACTTAACCGACTGAGCCACCCAGGTGCCCCTATGTTTAACCATCTTTTTAATTGAAATTATGGCCCTATTTCCTGGAATTTATAAAAAGAATATGCAGAATGTCACCTAATTTCTTACTGATAAATCAAAGTGATGATAATATTCAATTATAATAATTGCAGTACTATGTCATCCTTAAATAATTTTTCAAACATAAGGAGTTCCACTTTTTACATTTTCTTTTGCTTTATTTATTTAATCTCCTTTATCATCAGACTTCTAGATTTTATTCGTGCTGCTTACAAGTTATTTGCTTCTCTCTGCTTTCTCTTCTAACAATTGCCTCTAGCTTATTAGGTATAAACACCATACTAATCGACTGTGAGGTGGCAGCCCAAGATCTCCAATGGAGAAAGAAAATCAACCTTACTTTAAGTGTTCTGGCACTTCACAGGGCGCCTGGGTGGCTCAGTCGGTTGAGTGTCCAACTTTGGCTCAGGTCATGATTTCGCGGTTTGCGGGTTCGAGCCCCGCGTCAGGCTCTGTGCTGGCGGCTCAGAGCCTGCAGCCTGCTTCGGATTCTGTGTCACCCTCTCTCTCTGCCCCTCCCCCACTCACACTCTGTCTCTCTCTCCTTCAAAGGTAAATAAACATTAAATTAAAAAAGTAAAATAAAATAAATATTCTGGCACTTCATAAACCTTCTCCCTCCTCCCTATCCCTAAGTGTCATTGTTTTCTTATCCTGAGATATAGCTGGAAGGGTTGAAATTGATGAAGGTTGACTCCTGGATAAATAAGGCATAACACACATCTTCTTAGATTCCCAGATTCCATGCAGCTTTAGAAGAAGCTGATGGTATTTCTCTTTACCATAAGTATAATCTAAAACATGTCACAATTGTTACCCAATGACTTAATGTCCCAAGGGTATAACTATTTCAATGTGGGAGGACTAATTGGAAGGCAGCTTGCTGGACAGACCTACCATGTGATGGAAAATAGCCATTTACTCCTGTAAGCATGCAAGCTCTAGTCTCCAAAATTGGCTCAGGCTTCGCTCCATTTATTGCATAACTAATTTATATTCCTGGATTCTTCTTGTATTTATATGTCTTTACTCCAGTGTGACGATCACTTTCTTTATTCCAACTATTTTTCTTGCCCTGTTATTGTTTTACTCTTTCCTGACTTAAATGACTTCAGATTTATGGCTCTCATCTTTTTATTACCTGTGGTTGGGTTCTGCCCAGAGTTCAGCCAGTTTTGGCTAAGGCTCCTCAATATGTGTGTCTGATCCAGGATTGACCTACTCTGGGTCCCCCTTCTGGGCTTTTGGTGGCTTCAGATTTCCTGATTGCTCACCTCCATCCTTCCTTAGTTCCCTTGCCCTCATCCCTCTCAGATCCCTGGAGTACATTATTGGAATATGTTCTCTTGCAGAAAGAACTATGTTATTGTTTTTATTTGTAGTTCTACATTTTAATATTTTAATTTCAGATATATGGAAAAAATGAACTTTAATTTTTTTAAAAGGTTGTTCTTCATTTTTATATGTCATATAGGGCAGTACATTTAACAATGGTGTTTCTTTTTGACATAATTTATTTAGCAATCATTTGTGGAACATATGCTTATTAAGTGCCAACACTAGAACTACTGATAAAATATAGTCACTGAATTTAAGGACAATGAGAGACAGACTTTTAAACAAATAAGAAGCAAGTCATCTTGGTCATCTCCGAAAACTAAGCTTTAAGAGCAACAAGGACTAAAAATCATCTTCAACATGTCAAAGTTTCCAATAATCTCAGAACAATTAATGTCTCTCTTCTTGAGGGAGGATAAATCTAGGACATTAAGCTTCAGAATGATACAATCAATATACACAATAGAATTAGAAGTTCATAACAGTGTCAGATAATAAAGTTTCCCTATTTGCATCTGATTGCAGAGCTATGAAGAACAATGAACAGAAGGAAAACTTAGCGACAGTTGAAATGCCAGGAAGGGATGCAGTTGACTAGGAATAGGATGCCACTATGCCAGTGATAAAGTCATTAGAAAGCGAGGTTGCCAGGAACACAAAAATGAAGTTGGTTTTGCCTCAAATATTCCCAACTGAGTCTTGCAGGACGAGAAAGGTTTTGGTTTCCTACCAGTGAGTCTGGGAAAGGGGTCTAACCCAACATTCTAAACCACTCTATGTCCCAGATGTCTCCAGATGTTCTCAAAACTTCTACTGCTTTGTGAAATTGGCTTCTAGACTTTCTGAATTATCCCTTGTTACTCCAACAAAATGAGAAAGTTGTAAAGGAGCCAGGATCTTCCTAGAATTGTATTTATAGTGAACCCAATCTGTCATATTCTTGACCAAAAATTTCTGACCAGAGCCCATTACAGCTCAACAATTGAGAGAAAAATATGCTTTGTTCCTTCCCAGAGGAATGCAAAGGGGCTCTGTTATGCAACCAGACTCTATAACTTGCCTTTAATACTGAAGTCCTTGATGCATCTGGCTCCCCCAATATGCAAGACCTGATTTCCTTCTGTTTAAAAAAAATCCAAAACTGGCACTCTCCTTGGAGCTCTTGGGAACACTCACAACTAGCTGACCTCCATGAATATCCTCTTAGTCTGCATGAAACTGTTACATCCCCATGAACCTTCACTGTTGCCCACTTTTTGAGCAGTAGAACTAAGCTCGTAAATCCACAAACTATGCCCCAAATCTGTGACCAGATGGAAGAAGAGTTCAAAACCAGTTGTTTTGTATGGCCCACCATAGTCTGGCTCTGGGTTAGCTTGAGATAGGCACAAGACCTTCAACAATGTACCAGACCTCGGGCAGCTGACTAGATAAGGTAGTCAAATCTGCAGTTCACAAATACTGGGGCTTCTGAGAGGACAGAGACGGTGAGAGGATGGTGGTACTGAGAGTTGTAAGGAAAGAAAATCCTCTTAATGCAGTTGATTTGAATTATACCAGCCGTTCGCTGCATATTAGAAATCTCCTGGTGCTAATATTGAAAATCTAGGAGGCAGCAACCCAACCCGAACAGATAATTTCAGAATACCTTGGGCGTGGGCCTCTTGAGATGAATCTAATGCAGCTTGCTAGACAAAAAGATTCTCTTTTGGCATATACCCAAGCTTCTTCCACCCACCTTTATAAAGCAAGCAGAGACATTACATTTTGGGGGATTGTTTTTTCTTGTCTGAATTCCTAACTACGAGAGGTGGAGAATATACTAGAATTGCTGAGGCAAATACCTGCTTTAGAACATAACTTCTCCAGAAGATCCACATATTTTTCACTTCTTTGGGCACCTTTCCCCCCCTCATCTCTAAAATAGTCCTCATTCTCTGGATGCCTATTTGGTAATGATCTTACCAGATGTTGTCATTTTGTCACAGAGGTCCTGGTGTAAAACAGCTCTGATGTTTGAAATCAAAGAAATGCAGCTGCGACATCCACCTTATCTTACTTCCAGTTCCTTCCAAGATAATTTCCAATACATCTGATCTCATATTTAAGTAGCATGGCCATAAGTCACAGTTTGGGGGACAGTTTGGATTCATGTTTAGTGTTGAGAGCTAATTATTAATAGCACTCTCTTTCCTTTTCCAAAGCATCTTTAATTGCATGATGAATGACACAGCCATCCAAGAAGTGAGCCAATGCTCAGCCTCTTTATCTGAGTTCCTAGGGAAGAGGCTATATGGAGAATATTGTATATCGGCAACTGCAGCTGTGTCGTCTCAGAGACAATGAAGGACAGCCAAGAAAGGGGTGCCAGATGTTTTCCCTCTCTCCTTATCTCATTCCCTTTTGCTTCCCCGTCCCTTAGTTTGATTCCCTGAGTGGTGCCTGACAGGCATGCGGTCAGGCTGGGCAGACAGATTCTGCACATGTAGGAGGGGAATTCCCAGGACAGCCACAGCTTTCTTACCTTTTTCCTACCTTAGGGAATGGAAAGCACAGCATCTAAATAATCAACCGCTATGCTTTCTGGGAAGCTGGAGCTGATCCTAGGGATGAGCTAGGTTAGCTTTGCCAAAGAGAATTATGAAATGTTCCACTCTATACTAGATGATAGATATTTATTTACTCTCCTAATGTATTTACTAAAAGATTTAGAGTAGCTTACAAGAATGTAGGCCATATAGCAAGATAATATAAATGAAGAAAAATTAGGCAAAAATAAAAACAGGACAGTAGATCCACAGAGTAAGGATAATATCCCAAATGCCAATTTTACTCTGACATGAAATAGGAAGTAAAGGGTAAAAAGACTTCTCGCTTAGTTTCCAAAGTATTTTCAAACAATTACGCTCTCAAACAGACATAGACAATGCATCGAGCCTGTTGTGCCAGTGACATTCAGATAGCTCTAAAAAAAAAAGTAACAAGAGTAATGACAAGACTGATAAACAAATTAACTTGAGACTGGAAGGTACTGCATGCATAAGTGAAGGAGACAGAGTTGATGTGATCATTAAACAGAATCTATATTGTTGACAACATAGGAAGCATACCTGCTTTGGTGACATGACCAATTTAGGTTGACATTTTTGTTCACTGCAACCACTTAAATGCACTTCATATATACATTATGGCTTATACTTCATCCTTCCCACATTCTATAATGACTCAGAGCTAAATTCTCTGGTGCCGAGCCTTTTCCCTTAGAGCTTTCTATGACCTTTTTTTCTCCAGAGTTTAGAACTCAAATGATATTACAGGCATTGATTTTTTTTTTCTTATGGAGAATACAAAAATAATATCATTGTCTTTTAGGAAGCCGAAAGCTATGAGGAAAGATGACTGAAGCTCATGAAATTCTGATATATATGGATAAAAATTAAAAGAACCAATTATGTTTACAGTAAAGCTCTAGAAGACATCACTGAGACTCTTCTTAACAGATGCAACCTCGATATGGAAGCAATGTACACCCTCATACAGTTTACCTGAGAGTGTAAACAAGCATTTTTTTTTTCTGTTTAGCAATAGTTTCTAAAATAAAGTTGCATGTGCTCTTTGGCCCAGCAATTAAGTTGTCTTACGAATATTCTTGTTGAAGTTTGAGATGTCACATTTGCAAAGATGTTAATCGCAACACCTTAGGGTGGACAATCAAATAGTCCACCCTAAGGAGCTAAAACCATGAATTTCAGTATGCTGCTATATAGAACACTATTTAGTAATAATGAAGAATGAGATATGTCTGTGCTCATATGAAAAGATTTCCAAAATAGATTACTAAAAAACTTAATGTTGAAAATGGCTTTCATTGTTCACCTTTGAATAAAGTATTTTATAAGAATTATATGCATACTGTTATATATGCTAGTGCGTGCATGTTTCCCCTCTGGAGAAAGTAAGCTGTTACATCTGTGGAAAGGGGTTGAAAAAATTTCAGGGGATTTTGTCATATTTCTATCCTACCTTAACATAGTTTACCACGTATATGTATTACCAAAATCCAGAAATGGAGACTTTACACACCGAAGGCTCAGGAATAAAGGACAGATTGATCAGAGTGGCACCAAACCACCTGGAATTTTGTAGCTGTCTCTTCATCTTGACTTAAGCTTACTTGGTTTTCTGCTTTGGGATCGTTTGTCCACTTGAGCTTCTTACTTCCTTAGTTGTGATTACCTAACTCCTACTCTTTTACCTCTCCCTAGCATACAGTTTATCTTGCCAGACTTAATTGACTTTTTCTCCTTTGTCCTTGGACCTGAAATCTTCCTGTAGCTCTGCTTTGCTCCCAGGTCAGCCTATTTTGGCTTCAATATATCCACTTAATTCTGGACTCCACTCCTTCTGACAAATTCAGCCAAGTATTCCTAGAACATATCATCTTGCAGAGGAAAATTGTAAATAAGTAACTTTCTCAAAAACGTAAGTATTGCCATTTTGTTTTGGTAATATTCCTTAAGAATTTTATTCCAGCCATTCTTCTGGATTCAAAAGCTAGGAAAACAGCTTTGTAAATAAATGAGCACCACCAAAAATCCCAGCAAACAGGTCCCATCTCTCCTTAAATAAAAATTTCTCTTTTGAGAACTGAATTCCCCCCAGATCTAGTAAACTTGGATTCCAGTAATGGTTCATTAAAATAACCAGGAGCTGGGGTCCTTGTAAGTGTCTTTCTTCCAGACAGGAGGAGTGCAGGGTGGTACAACTTAAACTGAAGAGAAGAAATCTGGAAAAAAAATGTCATGACAAAATCTGAGCATCTGGTCTCAAATTCACTTACCTGAATCAGCCCAAAGTAAGCTCAGTGGACATTTGAAAGCCCTGAGGAGATGCAGGACAGTAAGTCACTGTGTAAGATGGAGTTTCACCAGGCTGAGCCATTATGACTAGCAATGGAGAGGGGGAAGGCTTCCAGGAACATGAAGGAAAGCTGCCCTGGTTTTAAGTATGCTCACTTGAGCTTCTCTATGGCAACCTCATGGTTCACAAGCATGGTTCACTTATTTCTATGGATACAACAATAACTTCCAAGCTGTGCCTGTCCAGCCCACCAAAACAAGCATGTTGGGGAAAGGCCAGAATCTTTACAAAACTAATTGTTCTTGTGACCCTCGTCAGTCAGACCCTTGACCAGAAGAAACTGGCCAGAGGCCATTTAAGAGCTCAGGAAGGAAGAATGAATTCTTGCCCTTGCTAGAGTAATACAAAGGAGAGATTGTTATGCATGTAACTTCTATAGCCATCAGCAATCCTGAGAACTTTTGGGCTATGGTTTTAGATGTGACCAGATCTGTGAAATGCAAAATTAAAAAAAAAAAAATTCCCCAACTGGTACATTCACTGGAATGTTGGAGGCCTCTTAGAATTGGCTACTTGCCTCTGCTCCTGATCACTCTGCAAGAGTTGGTCTGCATTTCCAGGATCTACTCCCACCCCAAAACTATTCCAGCTTTTCAAATGTAGAATCTAGCACAAAGATACCCAATCCCTTTTCAAATTGGACAGCAACTTTGAAACATGTTAGGGTGAGACTAATATGGACCAGAACCAAAGTTCTAGCCTGTAATCAGGTGCTTGGACCCTGCAACCCAGAATCAGAGACTGGTGGATCAGGAGCCTCACTCTGGCATTTGAAGTAGAAGGGAAGAAATATTCTACTCAGTACTATATATTCAATCAGGAGCTATGGCCCCCAAATCAGCATCTTCTGGTTCTAGTTTAAAACCAAATGCTCTGTCTTAATCTCAGACTTTTAAAAGTCATAATTTCTCTGGCCTGGGCAGTGGGGAGCAGTTAGGGGGTGAGGCGGAGATTTTGTTTAGTGCTGATAGTCAGTCTGGCACCTAGCTGGCATACAATCAAAGCTGTCCACAGAGTGGTTATCCTCAGCTAGCAATAAGTTGAGTCAATTCAGTCAGAAATACTGCAAATACAACAGAGATAACTGTTTGCCAGACAGAGGAGAGATCTCCCATCATCATGGAGTACAACTAGAATAAGCCTGATTTATAAATAGAAATGAATGGACAAATAACATGGAAATCATGATCCCAGTTGGGTCAAGAGATACTGACCAGATGAAAAACATCCCTATAAGCCCTCACATGAAAATGTTCTCTTTAGCCTTAAAGGTTTCCTCTTGCAGCATTGTGGAGGTGAGGGCTTACTTGCCTGGCCTTGGTTAGCCGACACTAATAGAAGAGAAAGGGACCAACTCCAGGAAAAATGAGATTTGTCTGTATAAGTTCATATGGTGGGTGACTGCATTGCTGATAGTTAGTCAGCATGGGTGGAGCTTACAGATGTCCTCTCACAACTGACCAAATGATGTTGGTTATTGAAAATGGTAGGACCAGACTCCCAGAAATCAAGAACGTCCTTTTTATACTAATGCCTCCACCATAAGCTTTCAAGACAGAGTCTTGGTAGATATAGGGTTGTCAGTCAGTCTCTGAGTATTCTGGTTGTGGTGTAGATCCTGTCATAATAAGATCTAGGGCTGAGGCATATTAGGATACTTCCTCCCTAAGTAAGGTTGTTTTCATTTCCAGAGTGCTTCATCCTACCTGGGCAAAATTAGTGGGAGTGTATATCAACTACCTTACAGACCCTTTCCCACAGGAGGTTGTAAGACAGAATGCCCAGTTCCTAGGTGCTTGTTTGGTTCTACCTTCTGATCTCTAGTGGAGACTTATGGACAACAGCAGGTTCTGGGGCCTGCCTAAATTGTCTGGGGTCTATAGGTCCCTTTTCCTGAGCCTATACCCAATTTCAGGTTTTATAATTTTCAAACACATCGATGGGAAAGAAGGGGCTCACAGTACCTCTTACCTGAGTCCAGGATTATAATGAACCCCAGCAGTTAAGAATAGAATATTGTACCTAAACTTTCACTTCTCCTATATTAATTATTGGACCAAATAAATTCAGCAATATCCAATATACTTACATCCCAAGGAAGTAAGACCACATACCTAACATAAAATTTAAAACTAAAAAGAGGAGGGTAACACATATTTTGAGAATATTTGAAAGTATTTAAATATGAATTGTTAACCATGGCACACAATTTTTTGAGGATAGAGTCTCATGTTTTAGAATATACTTTAAACTGTAGAGGTGAGAGATCAGGACCTGGAGAGATCAAGATCTGGATTTGAATTTCTTTTCCTTTAGTGCATTGTAGTGAGGCTGTCAAAGATCCTTTTATGTTTATATTGAACTAGACATAAAATGAGAGCTAGAATAGTGAAGTGGATAAAAACACAAAAATGATCCCTTATACAAGCAACAGTTACACATGATATTATAGTCACAAAACCTTAATGTAATTTGTGTCATTTAGTCCTTAACAGGATATGCAAGTTTTTGATGTGTCATTTACAAATAAGAAGAATAAAGCTTAATCAAAAGTTAAATAACTCTTTTCATTTTTGAAAACGAAAATTCATCTTTATCATTCTAAATCTCAAAGTCTTCTTCATTGGACTTTTAGCTCATTTTTGATTAGCCAAGTAACCTCAACAAATTACCTATGGGTCTTATCTTTATTTGTAAAACTAGCAGCTGGACTGTAGAAACTTTAATTAGGGCTGGAAAATGGCAGGTGCATAGGACTCTATTTATTATAGGGCCCAGATTCCTTTCTTTTTTTTTTTCCTTCTGCCATAAGCTATTCTCCTGAACAAGAGGCAGGAAGAAAAGTATCCACAAAAAGTACCACCCAGCCTTTTCATTTCAAGACAGTTTTCTGACCAATATCCAAATTTGACTCCATCATTTCCATTAATAAAGGGAGCATATCCACATGTTTTTATTGTTTTTCCTGCTTTCACCAATATCCTAAGTATTCGAGGCAACATACAACCAGAGTCACAATGAATACATCATCACTTCTAGGAGAAAACCTCTAGAAAGTATGTATTTTATAGATCTAAACAAGGCAACAACAACAATGACGACAACAACAAACCTGTTGATACAAACAATACCAAAATGTCAAGCCATTTAAACTGAGCACACCATTTCCCATTTTCTATTTTTCTTTATTTTTAATTTTTTTATCTATGCCTCTAATTTTATACTGTTGATTCATACGTGAAAAGCACCAATCTTAAAATCACTAAGTTACTTAAAATAAGAGACAAGATTCCTTCGAAGTATACTCCATCCTGTGTAAGCTTTTATTCCTTCCATTCCATCATTGTGTCATGGAACCTAAAAGTCATTGCCATTATGACTAAAATTTTACACTAACAGAGCATCTGGGCTTCTGAAGCTTACCTGGTGGATGAGAAAAACTGACCACATACACAATGCAGAGTAAACATCCGCAGACCACTGCTGCTCTTGAAGTAGCTTGCTTAATTCAGGTCCAGAATCTAAATTTACTGCTGAAGACCCTAAGGGTGTGTATGGGGTGGGGCGGGCTGGGGGCGGGCTGGGGGTGGGTGGTAAAGGCTGGCAGCAGATGGCCGCTGTCACCATCCCGGGGGTTGGGCACAGAGCAAGAAAAGGGACTTACTTGCTACCATGTGTCTGGTCTCCAACAGCACCTGAGGGAACCCTGAGAAGCAGAACTGGCTGGATCTCTTTTCTCCTTCTGGGCTTCTTTTTCATCCAGGATCACTCTGGCTTCCTGAGTTCTGGTTGCTCAGGAGGTGCTGCTAAGCTGACGTTTGCCGTCACCGGCTGATGCTACTCAAGCCACGACGGCTCCTTGGTAAATGGGCCCCACTGACTTGCCAGCTAGAAACTGCGTCTCTGGGGCGGCTGCTCAGCCACAGATCCAGAGACCCCTCCTGGCCAGATGCGCAGTGGAGCAGCGCCTGCCGCCTTGAAGCTGTTTTTGTGTCCTTCCCACTCCTCCCTCCCCTCTCCGAGCCAAGCCACCCTCTCCCCCGCCCTCATTCCCAGGCCGGTGCGAGACTTCCTCCGGAGCGGACGTGGGCGGGGTGATGGAGACAGAGACCAGCAGCCCCCACTGCTGAGGCCAGAACGGCAGGCAGCTGCTGAACATCTCCTCCGCAGCTGCCAGGGAACGGAGGGGGCGAGACGAGGGAATCGCTGAGGAGGTGGAGGAGAGAGAGTTCTGCGAGGGCAGGAAGGATGGAGAGAAGAGGCAGGGCGGGATGCAGCTTTGACTGTGTAGCGGTGGGAATAGGAGGGAGGAGAGGGCCGGGAAAGAGAGGAAGGGGAACAACTCAAGTTTTAGCCTTTGGGTGCTTTCTCTCTCGCCTTGCCCAGGAGAGCTTGTCAGGGTCAATTATCAGCCTGCATTCAAATCTGAACTTTGCTTAGGCGTGGGGGTGGACGTGGGTGGGGGCGGGGGGTAGCTGTTTAGGAAAGCGTGGCTTGGAGCTAACCACAACCTCACTCTAGATTTCTTTCCCACTCTGGTGATCTGAGATACGAAGGGCAGAGGAAAACATTATGCATACCTGGAAAAACTGGTGTGCAACAGTGAAGTCTGGGGGTGAAGGGAAAAGGTGTTGGACCTTCTTTCCCAAGTGGACTTTGGAAACTTTGCTATGCCATAGAACGTTCATTTTATAACCCTGTCTTGTTTGAAAATGAAGTTTCCTAGAAAGAAAGAAAGAAAGAAAGAAAGAAAGAAAGAAAGAGAAAGAAAGAAAGAAAGAAAGAAAGAAAGAAAGATTGCTACAACACACCAAGAAAAGATTACAAAAATGAGGAACAGGGAAAAGAAATCATGTATGTTTCTAAGAGGCTCCAAGTTTATATTCCAACGTGTGGGACAGAGGGGCAAAGTGGAACTAAACTAACATTGGTTCTGTGCAAATCATGTCAGAGACTGCATGTTTCATCCATGATTCACAGAAGAGGCCTTGTGACATGTACTTTCCTGGTTTAAATTCTACACGTTATAAAAAATTTCAAACATAAACAAAAATACAAGGAATATATAATAAACTTCTATGTACTCATCACTCTGCCTCAATCACTCTGCCTCAACTATTGTCAACATGTAGCCAATCTTGTTTTATCTATACTTGCCCTCCAACCTTGGTTTAGCTTCAAAGTAGTCCAGACATCGTATCATTTTGTCCAAAATTATATCAACATAAGCTTCTGAATAAAAACTTTTAAAATATAACCCACCCTCAAATACAATCCGATACTATTATCATACCTAAAAATTAACAATTACTTCATAGTGTCAAACATCCACTTGATTTCTTTTTAGTAGACAATGTACAGATTACCATCTTCTCTTTCCCACACTTTGTGATGACAGTACAAGTGAATTTTCTAATGCATAGAAGTTTCCTTTGGGGTAACCCAACTTATGTATTCCTTTCACCCAGGAAAACCTATGCATATTTCAGTACATTCAAACATAAGAAACATTTAACAAATTTAATATTAAATATTTTAAAGCTTAAATAAGATAATTGACATAAACTGCTTTGTATAATGCATAGTGAACAGGCAACTAATCTCATGATGTTGTACAAACCAGTAAGAGAAACAAGAGACAAATAGAAGGGAAACTAACGATGTTGGATTTATCTTCTGAGTTGGGCAATCATTTTTTGTTGTTGTACTGGAGCAAATCTGTTGCCACCATTGTTAGATAATATTGCTAAGTTGAGTTGACATATTTTGGCAATTATTATGCTCCTAATAATGAGTTGATGAGATTCTTTTGAATTGTTTAGCAAGGGGAAGCTGTTTGTTTTCCACACTTCTTCCTTAAGAACCTTATAATCATGTTTTCTAAGCTGTGTTTCCTAAGTATGTATTTAGAAGGTGGAAGCTCCAGACCTGTATATCCTGCCTTATCAAGAAAAACCTGCTTTATCACACTACACTTGAACCTGATCGGCCCCTAGGGGAATTATTTTCCTTGGAGCTACTTAAGTGGGGGCTGTTTTTTCTAACCTCAAAGACATCAGTGTCAGGAGTGTGGATGAGACTCTTATTTTTATTCTGATTCCACATCACCACATCCAGGGTTGGTAAAACCTTAAGCAATTCTTCCAAAATGCAAACAAATCAAAATTCCTTTCTTGAACATATGTTCTCTACGTGTGCCATCTTTTTCTTCTTCTCGTCTAGCATTCATCTTTTAACTTTATGGGAATTCTTATTTATTACGGATTTACTTTCTGGTTGACAGTCTTCTCTTTTATCCAGACTCTTAGTATTGTTAATAACTTTCCCATCCATTTGGATGCCAACAACATTTGGATGAAACATCTAATAGTCTAGCTTCTGATTTCCTCCCTAACAGATGATCTTTTTCTCTATTCCATCTCAACTATAATTTCCACATTTTGAATCTTCTCATAGCTAGCAACTGGTTTGTTTTTCTCCATAACACTTATCTAGCATGCTAAATATCAATTGCTTATTTGTTTATTTTCTGTTTTATTCTATCAGAATGAATGCTGCATGTCAATTCTTGCTTGTCCCCTGCTATGAGGTAGCACTTAGAACACACGCTGTAATATAGTATGTAGCCAGTAAATTTGCTAAAGGAATGAGCAGCAAGCATGCCTCTAATTCACTATGTGCTTCTCAAAACAATGTAGTGATTCATCATAGAAATAGATCATAGAGCACACATAATATGAATATGACAATTGTTTATTGATCTGCTTTCATTTTGCCTAAACTCTGGTACTTATATTCTTTAATGCTTTTGTCATCTATAGGTATGAAAATTTCCCCTGGCTGTAGAATCTTGATATAAATCACAGGCCTCCCTGAAAGGAAATAGTAAAAACAAGAAAGTCCAATTATATCTATGGGGAATACCAGGGCACTCAAAGAAATAAAACACTCAGCATCAAAGAGGTACTAGACATTGGTTTGGGATTGTTGTCAAAATCCAGGTTTAGAGATCTTTCAGGATGAATATAATGTAAATCATATTGTAGAAAATGTCTTCCTGAATCATTTGAATTTTAAAGATCTTAAGATTTTTTTTTTTTTTAGCAAATACTAGTTAGCTTTCTACGTGTCATGTGCAATATCACAGGCAAATACCTAGAATCCTTTTTGTTTTAGTCAATTAGGGGCGCTATAACATCCATCATGGCATTCAAACTTACAACCCCAAGATCAAGAGTCACATGCTCTGCCAACTGAGTTAGCCAGGTGACCCCATCCTTTCTCTTTTTGTTATCCTCATATACCTACATAAAGACAGTGCTACAAAGCCAGCATCAGTTCCTTATTACTATTTTTATGTGTATAGCATTCTACTTATGATTCCATTTATATGCTCGAGTTCCTTAGATCTATTCTAAGAAAATCTTGCCACAGTCTTCCACTCTATCCCAGGTTCCAGAACTATAAGAATCTGGACAGTGAATAAAACTGTAAAGAGTTGTTTAACAGTGTCAGAGGAACACAACAAATGGCTTGCTTATTAGCAATTCTTAGAAATGAAATAATAGACCATAGATGGCTAAAGCTCTTTGGGTTCCTCTACAAAAGAGTGGGCAAAAACACTTTTAGAGCATTAATTATCAGTTGATAAATTTCTAAACTGATTTCAATTTCTTAGCTCCTTGGATGTATGTACATACATACCTGGATTGCATTTATATTATGTTTATGCATATGTTTATGTATATGTGTGTGTGTGTATGTATATATATATATATATATATAATAACATATATAAGCATATTTCACATATATGCATGTAAATTACAATGGGATTTATAGATAAATGACAAGAAATTGCACATTTGTAATTATCTTTGTTTTCTATTTTATTTTTTCACTTGAAAATATTTTGGGCTTCTGCCAAGCTTCATTAGGAACTACTTGATACTTGATTATTGGATATAAAATTGAAAAATGGAATGCATTGTAATCCGTGTTTACAGAAACACATATATAAACATTGACAAAATGTTGGCTCAAACACTTTTATTACATCTTTTGCTTTCCCAAATTTTTCAAGACAAGGAGTACAGAAACCAGAAATTGCTAATGGGATTGTCAGTGAAACTATGTAACATTTGTTTTGTTTTGTTTTTTTTAATATGAAATTTATTGTCAAATTGGTTTCCATACAATATCCGGTGCTCATCCCAACAGGTGCTCTCCTCAATACCCATCATCCACCCTCCTCTCCCTCCCACCCCCCATCAACCCTCCGTTTGTTCTCAGTTTTTAAGAGTCTCTTATGTTTTTGGCTCCCTCCCTCTCTAACATCTTTTTTTTTTTTCCTTCCTCTCCCCCATGGTCTTCTGTTAAGAACCTATGTAACATTTATAACATCAAAATGTTACATGAAGTGAAATGTAGATGAAAAACATTAAAATAAATGATTTAGGAAAGTGAAACCAAGAAGTCTGAACCTAATTGCCTATAGAGAGTGATACTGGTGAGAGAAACTAATCCTTTCTGCAGACAGCTAGAAAATCTCAGGTATTGAAGACACCTGGTTACCATACAACTGGGCAAAGTTGGGTGCTATAAAAAGGAAGCTATTTGAAAATCTTTAGGCCACAGGAGGCCCAACTCTAGCCCATTCTGCTAACTGTTCTCTTCTTCAACTCTTGGTGAAAGATATGTTCTCTAGAAAATTGGGATTGCAGAGGCTAGAAATCCGAAATACTAAACACAAAGGAGAATGAAGTAAGGTGCTGGACTGAAAAGAGGAACATTAGTAAAAACTTGTATTCTTAATGTTGAGACTCCCTTCTTCCCAGGTTCTTTGCCTTCAACAATGCCCAGAATTCTAATAGTTACATTTTATATTTCAGAAGACAGATTCTAGCATCTTCCTCTAGAAAACATGATCTATCCCACAGGATAGGCCCATTGATTCTGGCAGTTTGGTGTCTTCAAGAAAAAAGCTGACTGATTACTGGATTATCCTAGAATAAAGCCTTCTATTCTACAGGATTTATTCCCTCAAACTTCAAACACATGCATAAATGTATGGAGTATCCAATTGTTTAGTGATCACTAAACAAGAATCATTGAACATTTGAGGAATGTATTTAGCATGGCAGAGAGGAACTGAAACAAATCTATAAAAAGAAGTAACTGTGGACTTAGAGACAGAGCAAAGCATAAAAGAAAATTCAAAGACAATATAATTAACATGATAAATAAGAGTGATATATCCATTGAACAAGAATAAGATGCCCTACTTTAAAGGAACAGTATATGAAAGATCTCTTGAAATCTTTATGATAGATGATGACAATGATGATGATGGTAATGAAAAAAGAGTTTGGATAATAAAATTGTGGAAACCACCAAGCATGTACAAAGAGTTGGATGGCAAGATATTAAAAATAAAATTCGAGAATAAATTCCAAAGTTTCAACCTTCAGCTGACAGGAATTCGAGAGAGAACAGAGAACAAGTGAGAGCCAATTGGTAAATAAATAACACGATAATTTCTTAGAATTGAAGAGCCTGTGTCTTCCAAGTGAATGGACCCACAGAAAACCAATCAGTTTAAATGAAAATAGTTCCTCAACCAAAGAAAATCATCATGAAATATTAGAATTTTTAGATAAATATTTAAAAAAACACCTAGATAGAACAAAAAAAGTAAGTTAAAGTGCAAGGGATGGTTAGTATACCTATTGCCCAAATCTTGAGTGCAATATCATTCTCCAATTAAAATTAACCAGGACTCTTTTGAGAAATGGCTGTTTCTAGGACCAGGTCTGGAAGTATACAGGGTAAATCTGGAGCATCTTGTAATGACAGAAAATAAGGGAATGCTAAAAAAAAGAAGAAGAAGAAGTAAACACCAGCCCTCACATTAATGGGGGTGTGTCAAAGCAAAGGGACATGAAAGCCAAGTGAAAGAACTACTAATGATCAAAGCTGGAACAATTTGAGCAACAAAATAAAGTAGTGTTGGATTGTAATTCAAAGTATAAAATATCCATGAGTCCATACCGATATAAATAAATGATTGAATAAATTAATAAATGTGGGAGGAGAAACAAATATCCCATGCAGAAGAATTCTAAATAATTTATGTGGATATACCACATTAAAGGAGAGGGAGAGTAACTCTTTACCCCTTAAATGTGGGCTGGGCATAGCAACTTCCTTCCAAAGCGTAAAGTATGAAAATGCAGAAAAAGAGTAGCTTTGAAGTATAGAAAACTGAGAAACATTATTTCAGCTAGGTGATCAAGGTCAACATCAACAGTCACAAATCACGTTGATAGTATGAACTCTTGGTACGACTTGGTGAAAATGGCATTTCACATCTGTCATCTTCTTCCCAAAATGCATGTCCCCAGACTAAGAAAAAAATTTAGGTAAATTCCAATAGAGGAACAATCTACAATATACTTAAAACTGTTAAGAAAAACAAAAGAAGGAAGTCTCAGAAACTATTACATCCAAAAGAAGCTTAAGGATATGACAGCTAAATGTAAATATGGTGAGCTGGATGGGATTCTGAAACAGAAAAATTACATTATGTTAAAAACAAATGATATTTGAATTAATTATGTACTTCACTTGATAATTATGCACCAATATTGGTTCATTAATTATAACAAATATAGCATACTAGTTTAAGATGCAAATAATAGGGGAAACTGTGTGTGGAGAATAGGAGCAGTGGTATATGGGAACTCTCTAGATTATCTTAAAATTTTTTCTTGGTGATAAAATGCACTGAGAAGGCATCAATACCACTTCTGTGGTATTTTGTCAAGTATGCATAAACTCACTTTAATGAGGAGAACACATAGGACAAAACCAAAGTGAGGGATATTCTACAAAATAACTGGTCAGTACTCTTCAAAGATGTCAAAGTCACTAAAGTCAAAGAAAGACCCAGGAACTGTCATAGACTACAGATACTAAGGAGACACAACAAGTGGATATAATATGGAATTCTAGATTAGATCTTGAAGCAGGAAAATGACATTGGTGGGAAAACTAGTGAAGTTCTAATAGATTCTATAGATTAAAAACAACAACAATGAGGCAATGGGCTATAAACAATAAAAGATTTATTAATAGCAGCTTTGGAATCCAGAAGGCTTTGAAACCTAGAAGTAGCAAATTCAAATTTCTAGAGTAAAATTATCTCAAATCTATATTAACCATCAGTTAATATATGAGAAGAATGTAAATGATTTTCAGACATTAGAGTTCGCAAAATTTATTTGCCATCTATAATGGAAATAATACTTTTTCATCTATGCATTCCTACTTAAGAAGTTATTGGACAATGTGATATAAGAAGGAAAAAATACAAAAATGCTCCTGGTATCCAATAAGCAGGGTTTAAAAATATTAGAAATGCAAAGAGGCATTTCCTAATGATGACAATGAATGTGCCAAAATGAGAGATGAACTATGGGTCCCAGGAGCAGCCAGTCCAGATTTGAGCTAGGGGTACACTGAGGTATATGGAGGCATTTTACAGAGTTTTTGAAGGGTGTGAAAATACTTAGCCAATGATTAATTTTTTTTTAATTTAAAAGTTATCCAAATATTAATTCTGCAAAAAACAAAAATGCATATATGTAAGGGCTACAATTATAGTACTGCAGAATCTGGACTTAGCAGAATCTTATCATGAAAGCAAACAATGTGGGTTTATCAGTGCAATATACCCACATTGGCAGGATGTTTGCTTGGAGAGGGGGTGGAAGAGAGGGCAAATGGTAAGTTTTCCATAGTAGAAATGTGATAGGTAATATTTAATATTGATGAATCAATCATATCAGTATGTGTAAATTCAGTAACAGATTGTATATGAAAATATCAGCTAAAATGATTGAAAGGGTTGCCTACTGGGAAGAAAAGTTAAGAAGATGAGAAGGTTTTGCTATAAGCCTTTTAGGACGGCTTAACTTTTTAAACTATGCTTATGTTTTATCTTAATAAAACTTAAAATTGATTGAAAATAGAATTGACACAGAATTTCCTAGGAAGTTATCACACTAACAAGAAGATATAAACAACGTCTTTTCTCTCCCCCAACTGCTGTTTCATCTCTTTATCCTATCTGAAGTAAAAACAGACTTGAAGTGAGAGATTTCACAAAACAACTGTTCTTGAGATGACTCTCCAAAGAGATGGCATCTCTATCTTCTCAACTGGGAAAATGGGAGGAACTTTCAGAAACCCACCAAATTTTAAATCGGTTCTTCTCTCATTAAGTGAATATTGCATTTATAACCATATCCTGAGAAATTCACCTATGTATCTTTTCCAAATTCCACGCCCACTTTCAGTGAAGCCTTTCTGCAGATTTTATGTTCCCTTTTCCAGAAGTAATTCCATCCCTTGAAGAAACAGAATGTGACTCTCTCACGACCTCTGCCTCCGCCACCCCCCCCCCCATCACAGCTGATGGATAGAACAAATCTTGAATGAACCAAGAGTCAACTTGGAATGAAAAAATTTTAGGAGGATTCATATCCTGCCAACACTATCTCAATTTTTACAATAAACATCAGCTAAGGTAAATAGCGAATCATCTGATTCCAGCATTCCAAAATGTTTATAAATGGTGAAGAAACCAGCTTTTCCCCCTTTAGCATGTATTCAAAACAGAAAGAATTAACTATCATTTCATTCTGAGCTTCTGCTCCAACAGTATCTCAAACCATTTTGTCTCTTGTTTTATTTTCCCTTCAACTATTTATCCTTCATTTTTAAAATCCTTAAGGAACTCTTTGTTGTCACCTACCAGATAAAGATAGCTACCCCAGCTATGGGCTTTCGTATTAATTTTTGTAATTAGGTTATTAGTTGTGTCACTATTTGTTTAATTTGTATCTTCTTCCCAGATGTATCTACATGTATGTATTCACATGCTCAGAATATAACACCCAAGGATTCAGAGAACATATTGTGCTTACCACTATGGCTCAGCATGACTTTGGAGATTCCAGAATTGTTGCATGTGTTATCTTTATTTTTTTAAAGTTTATTTATTTATTTTGAGAGAGACAGAGACAGCGTGAGCTGGAGAGGGACAGAGAGAGAGGTAGAGTGAGAGAATCCCAAGCAGTTTCTGCACTGTCAACACAGACCAGGATTTGAGGCTCGAGCTCACGAACCTTGAGATCAGGACTTGAGCTGAAACCAAGAGTTGGATGCTTAACCAACTGAGCCACCCATGGGTCTCCATGTGTTATCATTAAAACAAGATCATAATATACCTATGTTTAAGGTCATTGGGATGATCAAACAATGCAATGAATATAAGGCTCTTAACATAGTAATTGCTTAATAAATGTTATATTCTCTTGTTATTAACTTTGAATTACAGGTTATTAAGGAATAATTAGAACAATAGCAGAACAACAATGCCATTTCCAGACATCTACTTTAGAATAAAATAAATATAGACAGGTTAAAGGGAATAGTGTAACATTGCAAAACACAGACAGCCTTCTTAGTAATTGTGACTACTTAATGTAAAGCGCAATGAGGACTTGGACATGTTAGGCAGAAAATAAATCATTCATGATGGGTATGAAAGAAAAGATTCCCAAATGTACTAAATATATTAAAATTATTTACCATTACCAATAAGATTTATACTATCTTTTCATGTTTTCATATTAATTAGCATTCCTTTACTTCCCCTGAAAGAACTCCCTTTAGCATTTTTTGTAGAACGGGTCTGGGGTAATGAACTCAGCTTTTCTTTGGAAAAAAATCTTTATCCCACCCTTGTTTCTGAAGGACAGCTTTGATGGCTATTGAAGTCTTTCTTTCAAAATTTTGAATACGTCATCCTATTCTCCTCTGGCCTAAAAAGTTTCTGTTGAAAAATCTACAAGTAGGCTTATAGGGGTCCCTTGTATGTACCTTCTCTCTTTTCTCTTGCTGTTCTTAAAATTCTTTCTTTATCTTGACTTTTGAAAATTTAATCAGAATATGTTTTGGTGTAGCCCTATTTGGGTTCAACCTATTTGGAGTCTTTTGGGCCTAATGGATCTGGCTCTCCATTTCTCTCCCCAGCTTCAGGAAGTACTTATCCATTGTTGCTTTAAATATGCTTTCTGCCCTCTCTTTCTATTCTCATTCTGGAATTCCTAAAATGTGAATATTGTTTCTTTTCATTATATCCCATAATTCCTATAGGCTTTCTTCACTCTTATTCTTTTCTCTTTTTGTTTCTTTGGTTGGATAAGTTCCAATGTCCTATATTATAGGTAACTGATTATTTTGCGTGGTCAACTCTACTTTTGAAACTCTTTTTGAATTCTTCAATTTAGTTATTATACTTTTCAGTCTTAGGATTTCTTTTCTTTTCTTTTCTTTTTATGGTTGCTATTTCCTTATCAAACTTCTCATTTTGCTCATGCATTGTTTTCCTCATTTCATTTAGTTGTCTGCGGTTTATTATAGTTTACTAAATTTCCTTAAGAGGATTAGTCTGATTTTTTGTCTGACAATTCATAGATCTCCATTTCATTAGGGTTGGTTATAGCAGCCTTATTAGTTTGGTGGTGTCATATTTACCTGATTTTCCATGATTCTTGATTCCTTACTTTGGTATCTGCACATTAGTAATTGGGCTCCTCTTCTAAAATTATTAAAGTTATACCTATTAAAGTTAGACCTATAAAGTTAGGTCTTTCTTTGCATAGTTCTGGTCTTGGTTCAAGTAAATATGTGTAAGAATATTAAAACATAGTACTGAGCATAATTAGCTTATATTAACTGCTTAATTAGTACCTGTTGATAAATCAGTTTATAATCAGTGTTCTTACAAAATGTAATATATTGTTTAACAGAAACATTTTTCTACATAGAAGTTATATTTAGAAAAAAAAATTTGAGAAAGCTGGGGTAAAACCAAGACAAAATTTGAAGTAGTTTTGCAGGACTTCTTAATGTGATTATTTAAGACTATCTCTCTCTCCCTATTTAGGCTTTCTGCTCTAAAATGACCAAAATTGAAATCTTTACTCCTTCCTAAGATTTATTTTTCTCCTCTCTTCCTGATTCTTTTTCTTACCTGCTTCCTCTGGGACCTTGATCAATCACTTTTCACCTTTTTCTCCAATTTCAAATTCTGCCATTAGATTAGCCTGTAGATATGTTATAAACCCCATCTACAGAAAAAGATACAAATGCACAAACCTAAAAAGTTTTGCACTTAGGGTCATCTGGCTGGCTCAGTCAATAGAGCATTTGGCTCTTGATCTCAGGGTCATGAGTTCAAGCCCCACGTTGGATGTAGAGATTACTTAAACAAATACACTTAAAAAAAATGTTTTGTACTTAGCGTCATAAGATTTGTGAACCAGTCTGAAGCTCATTCATTAATCTTAAAGTAGGTAGTGCAGTAAAACAAACTCTTGGTCATCTGTAGGAGCCTATCCTCTCTTTCTTCTATTTGCCACCTTCTTAAAGGAACAGCTTATACTTGATAGTTTTGCTTCCTTTACACTCATTCTTAGATTCTGTTTTGGAATTTGGCTTTAGGCTCTTTCCCACTTGTTCTTGTTATGGTCACCAACAAAAGCATCTTATATGAATAAAATACCTTGCTGAAGACACACAGGTAGTGGTTGGTGTCTCCATAAGTTGCCATATTAGTTTATATTTCCCTCAATTTATATTTTTACAAGCATTTTTCAGAGTTTACACTACAAAAATTAAAAATTGGACGTGTTTTGATGCTGATTAACTGACATTGTGTATTACCATGTCTTATAATTCAGTAATTTCATTTTGTTACAATTTTTTTCTTCTCTGGAAAATCATGGTATTATATTAGGATACTGGAAGTGGGAAAGCATTGTATAAAATTATTTTTTAAAAAATTGTTAAATGCCAGAATCAGTGGACCCTTTTCAGTTTCTATTTGGCTAACACCTCTACTGTATTATTATTTCCTTCTTGAAACTATCATTTTCTTTGTGCTTGATGACTCCACACTTCTCTAATTCAATTTCTCTGGCACACCATGTCGAGAGATCTGTTTTTATTCCAGCTCTTTCTGTAGGCCGTGTTATCCAAAAGAAATTTTCTGCAGTGATAAAAGTGTTTTATGTCTTCCTGCCTAATAAGAGTTGCCAATGGCCATATGCAGCTACTGAGTATTTGAATATAGCCAGTGAAATTGAGAAACCTCATTGTAAAATTGTATTTTATTGTAATTGATTTAAATTCAAATAGTGACATGTGTCTAGTGGCTACCATGGTGGATAGTGTAGTGCTAGAAAACAGTGATCTTGGAGAAGATTTTTTTTTTCTCAGTTTCTTCATTTGCAAAACTAAAGGGGTCAGAACGGTTGGCTTTAGTGATTCTTTCCACTTCTAGCTCAAAAATTTTGATTTTTTTTAACATAAAAAATGATTTCCGTGGGGGCCTGGGTGGCTCAGTCGGTTAAGCTGCTGACTCTTGATCTCAGCTAAGGTCTTGATCTCAAGGTCATGAATTCAAACGATGGGCTCTACACTGGGCATGAAGCCTACTTAAAAAAAAAAAAAAGAAAGATTTCCTAAAAATATAAATCCCAAAGATTTTCCTTGATATGCCTTGAAACAGTTTAAATACTGAAGTAGAGAATTATCTCTTGGTTAGTTCTTGGCATTTATTCAGAAAGCAATTGCACGAAGAAAGTAGAATGCCACAATTTATAGTTTAGCTGCTAAGAGAGTAGCTTTTAAAAGTTTTCATCAAGAAAACAAACTAACTGGGGTGCCTGGGTGGCTCAGTCAGTTAAGCATCTGACTTCAGCTCAGGTCATGATCTCACAGCTTGAGAGTTGGAGCCCCACTTTGGGTTCTGTGCTGACAGCTCAGAGCCTGCTTCGGATTCTGTCTCCCTCTCTGTCTGCCCCTCCCCTGCTCATACTCTGTGTCTCTCTCTCTCTCAAAAATAAAATATAAAAACATTTAAAAAATTAGAAAAAAAATGAAAACTATGTGTGGTGATATATGTTAATTAGACTTATTGTGATTATTTCACAATATATACAAATATTGAATAATTATGTTATACATCTAAAACTAATATAATGTTGTATGTCAATTTATCTCAAAAAAAGAAATTAGCTTCCTCAGTTTTAATTGAACTAGAAAGCACTGACTTAAATAAGGTAATATAGGACTGATTACTAATTTAATAATTATTCCATTTTAAATACTTTTGAACTGTGTATGCTATTTCTTAAGGAATTTCCCCAATATATTTTTCAAGGGTCTGCATTCAGAGGGCATTTGAGTAAATGTGATTGAAAAAATTTCAAATTAACTTTTTCCTTTAGATACATTATATTTTAAATAAGAAAAATGCCCTACTGCCCCCTGGTGTTCAAATTAAGCCTTATTTGCTATACAGTCCATGTCTCTCGACCCTACATTCCCTTGATTTTATTAAGTTTTTTCCTTGTTGGAGGTAAGGTGTTGTGCAAAATTTTGGCTCAGATCTATTTTTATTTCAGTTGTTACTTCAGTGAAATTAATTATAATACCTGATACTTTTAAGTTGATTTAATTGGTATATCTGAAATAACTTTTCTAGTCTAAAGTCTAATTTCAGATTCTGTTGGCTCTCTTTATTTCACTCTGCTTCTCCTTCTTTCCCTTGCTCTTTTTCTCCTGTCTCCCTCTCATTACTAGTTTATACATGCATTTACACACATTTGCAGTGATGCAAATTTCATTTAGCTTGCCTTTTCCCCTCCTGTTCAAATTAACTATAAGGAACAGCAAAAGTCAGATGTTATTATACATTCAGAGCAGACAGTGATCTCTAGATAGCATCTAGTTCAACTCTCTCATTATAAAATTACGATATATTTCATAGGGAACATTGAAGATAACAGATGTGAATGATAGAGTGCTTGATGTCCTACCCACTCAGGCCTTTTCATTCTTAATTCTTCAGAGGAATGCAGGAGTTTTCACCGTTAGTTTTACACACAAATATTTGTGGGATACCTACTATGTGCCAGATATTGTGTTAGCCACAAGGTATAACCCTTTTTTCCCTCAGGAAAATTATAGTTTTACAGAGGATACGGACAAATAAATATAACTTATGTACAATGTGATAAGTGCATTAAAAGAACAAATACAAGGTATGATGGAGGATTAAAAAAAAAAAAAAAAAGTTGTTCCAAATCTAGATGACAGGGATCAAAAACACTTGTCATCAGAAGTGATGGCTAAGCTTTGACCAATGGAAATGGAGCAATTTTGACAACCCTTTAAGAGTCAGTTTGTAGTTACGAGAAATTTGGCCATGAGGTACAAGAGCAAGAAGCTTATATTTCTACAGACCGTATCTGTTTAGAAATAGGGATTGATGTGTAAAAAGGAAAGAAAAACAAACTGAGAACCCACTGTCTTCTTGATTAAATAACTGGACCTCCCCTTATCCAGGCACAGGGAAAAGTAGGGAAAGAAGAGAAAGAAATAGGTAAGCTTGCTGGAAGGACATTAGAAGGTTTTAAAAATCACGTCAGTAAAAAATAATAGCACTAAAGTGCTTCAGAGAAAGAATCACATTTGAAATTCCAGGCAGAGCATAAACAATTTATATAAAATCAGTGCTCAAACTTTATTTTATTAAAATAGTTAAAGAATGAAATAAAATATTTAACACATTTTGGGGGAGGGTACTTGCAAAAAGATGACCACTTATATTGGGATCTAGAAAAAGAACATTTTAGGGAAGCATTAGTTGAAAGATCCAGATATTGTTTTAGAAAAACCCTTGCTTTAGAAAATTATATTTTGTATTTTAATGATAATTTAGAATCTGTCTTCTGAGACATCTACAATGCAGATTTTGAAATTTATACAAATGTTGTAATTGTGACTAGAAGAACTTTCTGCATATAATCGATTGCAACTGCTTTTTGGCTTCTACCCTTATAGTCATTAGGAATAAATGTCAGTATTTGTAATGGCATAAAAATTAGTCTTGCTGCACTGGTAATGATTTTCAATAGTCCAAGAGCAGGGAAGGGAAACTGAAAATGCATTTAGAGAGTGAAGATAATGTATGAAATATATTACTGCTTAGGCAATTTTGAGAGTTGTGGGGAATTTGAGACTAAGAATATTATGATTATCTGAGAACTCACAGTTGTATCTGAAACATGATGCCTTCTTTTTACTTAAAATCGGTTGTTTAAAAAATATTTATACTTGAAAATTTTGATAGCATTATATATAATACATTCTTTAGCTCTGTCTCAAACTTACAGTATTCATTTCATGGAGGGTTAATTATTTATTGAAGACAGAGGCATAATGGAGTATATGAATAATGCAGTACTCTCCTACAATTTGTTTGCTTGAAGATGGCCTAGATTCTCTTATTAGTAAGACTCCTTGTTCCTCACCCAGTTCCTTTATTCTCTAAGATCTGGTTATTCTTTACTTGTTTTGAAACTTCAAAGAATCCTAAATTGCTTATCTGGGTCCCAGTTATTTGGGGGACATTTCAGCCTATGTTCCTCTGACATTTAACACAGTTGAACAATAATGCCTCTAAAGTAACTCTAGGGTTTCCCATGTGTAGGGAAGTTACAAGGGCCATAATAAATAGGCCCCTGACTCCAGAAAAATGCAGATTACCATTTTTTTAAAAATTAAAAACATTCCCAATTCTGCAGGTTTGAAATCTAGTTAAAATGATCATTTAGATTATTCTTAAAGGGGAAATGATTCATTAAAAGCACACAAGGAGCAAAGGCACTAAAAATATGGAGCTTTGCCTTGACAATTGTTATTACAGCCAAGATTCATCAAATACGAATTATATGCTGAGCTAAAGGCTCTTAAGAGCCTCTGTAAGATTATCATCTAAACATAAATAGTAAGTCCAGGTAGGCTTATACCAGGGTCCATGTTCTTAACCCTTAGCAGATAACCTCTTAACCCTTAGATTCTAAGCCAACTCATAGTTCCCAGTCTTTGGTTTGCATAAAAATAGCTTAAAGAACTTACTACAAATCTAGCAGACATGGATGAGTCCAGGAATTTACATTTTAACTGCAACCCAGACCACAAGTTTAGATATAGTAAAGTACTGTGCTATGCTGGTTTGGCAGTGATCATGAATACAGTAATGGAGTGATTTTGTACACATGAGCCATCAGTTATTTGTTTTCTACTCATCAGAGAGCCAGCTTCTTCACTCAGTACCCTTCATCCCCTAAAAGCTGCCTCTACACGTTATTGCACAGCACCAGCCAAACTCCCTTCTAGGGCTGCTCTCTTTACTCAAGAAGAGCAGCACTGTCTTCTCCCAAATATTCACTTTTCCTAATGTAACTGCTTTGGCTAAGCATTGGCATCTTCTTAGAATATTATGCCAAGAGTTGAAAGAACATAATACTTCCCCTAGGCCCACTGGGACTGCTGAGGAGAGAGCATTGAAAAGCAACTTTCCAAGCTTTTTACTAAAAGCCATAAGTGACAAGTTAAATTCTAATCCATCTTCTAAACATGATTAAATGGAGATGCTAAAAGGCATGGAAAGATGGAAGCAGTCATCTCTTATGGTAATAACATAATTTCCTATTTCATCATGACTTAGATGTAAAAGAGAAACATTAAACAACTTGTAAAACTAATTAGCATATTGATCATTTTTATTCCTTACCTCTGACCATCCATTCTCCACTTTCATTCTTTTGAAATGTATTTCTAAATTTGTTTTACAGTGACTATTATTTATAACCATATAAGCAGGGTGCATTTTTAGTCATCACATCAAGTTTTACATGTCTGAGAGGTACATAGTGGATGCAAGAGATATTAACACAACTGATGAAGTGATCTAAGAAGTGCTATAAAAATATGAGACAAAAATGCGTTTCGGTAAAATTATTTGTATTGATAAAGCTTGCTATCAGCATTGGTCTTATTAATATAGTCTGAGTTTCAGTGTATGATTTATTTTTTGAATGATAAATTGCTTGGGGATATTAACCTGGTATGCTCTGGTAGGATGTGTGTCCCAGATCTTCAAAATGTGGTAGCTCGGAATTGGCAAAAACTGAGGGATTCAATCTAATGGTTTTGAAACTTTGGAACTTTGAAATATGGAACATGTTTCTAGAGTTTAACAAGTAGACTCAGGTTATATGAGTATATCTGGCACTACTTATTGCTACCACAGCTTCTCAAAGTCATTTACATTTCTTAGACCAATTTTTTGGTCCCAGTTGCTGGAAATTGAACAACTTTCTGTGGACCATATCCCAACTATTTTAGCACAACCTAATACTGGATTTTGTGATGCTTGCTCCTCCTACCACTTCTGAAGCAAAGAACGTTCCATGCAGCAGGTGGAGGGATTTACCTCCATGATGGGAGCTTACACAGTCAAGTGAGACACCTGGATGGAAAGGCAAAGTAATCCTCCAGGAGGAAAACTCTGATGAGGGATAGAAGTCCAGAGGAACCAGAATAAATTCCCTCTCAACTTCCTCTTGGCGTGGACTATTTGAGATGAGGTAGTTCCATTCCTGCTTCTCTCAAAAAACAAGCTTTTGCCTTGTCTTGTTACATCCTTGTTACAAAGCTGCACCTGCCTCAGTAACGCACTCCTGTATAGCTGTTC
This sequence comes from Panthera uncia, assembly GCF_023721935.1. Classification (NCBI taxonomy): domain Eukaryota; kingdom Metazoa; phylum Chordata; class Mammalia; order Carnivora; family Felidae; genus Panthera; species Panthera uncia. The sequence goes on along the minus strand of NW_026057584.1, from coordinate 65,287,554 downwards.
TCCTTTTTATAGAAATCAGAACCCAAAGCAAAAGCTATTTTCTTATGCTTTGTGGGTACTGTAGTACTCCAGACCCCAGCTCCCATGTGCTGCAATCACCAATAAAATCAAGCAAACAAGCTTTTACTTCGATTGTATTTTTGTCAGCCTATATGAGATAATGTGGCTGGCTGAGCAATGTTTAATAACGTAATTTCAGTCCTAATGCAAGTTTCAATGGGTATAGGAGTTTATTCAGCTCCCATTGGAGGAAGGATGGAAAGCCATATGGAATACATTTCACCAGGGAAGCCTGAGTTAGGGAATTCAGAAATTCCTCCAATAAGGAGAGTTGTAGGCCTGAGTATTTCTAGAAGGAGATTTGGAATTGTGGTTGGTGGGAACCCCAATTTAAGACTATGAAGACTTCTGAAAGGCAAGGAAAAGGAAAACATGCTAATATAAAAAATGAAGCTGGGAAAACAAAGAAGCAAAAGAGGCTAAAGTTTCAGAGTTCAACTAAGAGGGGAACCATGGCTTGAAAAAGGGAGTTTGGAATAAACTGCTTTACTAATGTCACACTACCTTTACATTCTTCCAGATGCAATTTGATAATGGTATATTATCCTTTTCATATCTTATTAGATTTGATTTGCTAGTATTTTGTTTAAAGTTTTGCATCCATGATTTTGAGAGACACTGGCATACAATATGTCTTTCTCTTAATACCCTTGTCAGATGTTAGATCCATGGTTATGCTGACCTCATAAAAGAATTCAGGTAGTTTTTCTATATTCTGAGAGAGTTTATGTATATGTCTAAAAAAGTTCACATGTGAAACCATGGCTTTAATGCATTATTCAATTTCTTAAGTAGGTACAGAACTATTCACATTTTCAGTTTCTTCCCATGCCTAATTTGGAAAATTACATTTTTAAGAAATTTGATCATTTAAATGTTTAACTTATTGGAATAGAGTTGTCCATTATACTCTTTCTTAGCTTTGTATGCCTGTAGAATATGTAATAATATACCATTAAATTTTTTTTGATTAGATATTTTCCTTTTTTATGAGTTTTGTTACTATTTTTTCAAATTTTTAAATCTTATAAAACTAAATTTGATTTTATTGAGTTCATTTATTTTCTATTTCTTTGTATATTTATCTTTATTATTTATTTTCTTTCTTTTATTTTGATTGATTTGTTGATATTTTTCTAGCTTCTTTAGACGGATTCTTCAGTGATTAATCTTTAGGCTTTCTTCTTTTCCACAATATGCATTTAAGTATATACATTTTACTTAGCACTGCTTTAAGTTTTTGTAAATGTTTATTTTGAGAGAGAGAGAGAGCACAAGTGGGAGAGGGAGAGGGAGGGAGGGAGGGGGAGGGGGAGAGAGAGAGAGAGAGAGAGAGAGAGAGAGAGAGAGAGAGAGAAGAGAGAGAGAGAGAGAATCCCAAGAGCTGCCACTGCAGAGCCCGGATGCAGGGCTCTATCTCATCAACCATGAGATCATGACCTGAGCTGATATCGAGTTGGATGCTTAATAACCGACTAAGCTACCCAGGCACTCCTTCTATTTTGAGAGAGAGAAAGAGTACTTAGCACTGCTTTAGCTGCATTCTAGAAGTTTCTGTTTGTTTTTCATTTTCATTTAGCTCAAAATATTATCTTGACAATTTGTCCAATGGGCTATTTAGAAGTGTGTTATTTAGTTGCTGAAGAGTTAGAGACTTCCTTTTTTTTTTCTTTTAAGGTTTATGTATTCATTTTTGAGAGAGACAGAGACAGTGCAAGTGGGGGAGGGGCAGAGAGAGAGGGAAAGAGAAAATCCCAAGCAGTCTCTGCACAGAGAGCAGAGCCCAGAGCGCAGAGCCCCCCTCAGGGCTGGAACTCACAAACCTAACCATGAGACCATGATCTGAGCCAATACCAAGAGTCCCTTGTTTAACCAACTGAGCCACTCAGGTGCCCCTTCTTTTTGCTTTATTTGCTTCTAGCTTAATTCCACTGTGCTCAGATAAATATTCTGTAATATTTATATTATATTCTGTAATATTTATATTATATTCTGTAATATTTATCTGACCACAGTGGCACAAACCTTGAGCTATTTTCTTAAATACTCCAAGTGCCCTTGGGGGAAGTAGTGTATTCTGTTGTTAATGAGTAGAATGTTCTATATGTCAGTCACTTTTGTTAATAGTGCTCCTCAAATATTTTATATGCTTCCTGATTATTTTTGCCTTCTTTTATGAGTTACTGAAATAGGTTTGGGAAAATATCCTACAATGAGTGTGGATGTGGGTATTTTTCATATAATTTTTATCTATGTATTATCTATATATTTTAAAGCTAGATTTTGGGTACACAAAGATATAATATGGTGATATCTTAACAGTATGTTCAACTTTTTCTCATTAGGAAATGCATCTTTATTTCTATTGATACTTCTTATTTTAAAGTATTTTTGTTTGATTTTAGTAAAGATCTTTCTTTTGGTTAATACTGCATGGCATCTCCTTTTGTATCCTTTTACTTTCAATCTTTCTTATATTTAAGGAACGTTTATTGTAATTAGAAAAGTTAGGTCTATTTTCATCCAGACTGAAAATGTCCACTGGCTATTTTCTGTATTTTCATCTGTGTAATGGTTGCATTGTCAGTTCCATGGTACTATACCCATGTTATGAAATTCACTGAAGTGTGTACTTATATATGTACTCTTTTATAGATATGTTGACATATATATCATATTAATACATATAACAATCTTAAATAAAAATATAGTTTCAATAATACTCCTCTGGGCTAACTTCTGTAAGCTGCCCAGACAGGGCGAATCTCTCCCTCTGTGCTCACAATACATTATTCATGTGTCTTTTTGAACATTCATATAGGTATATTGAAATGTGCCTGTTTACTCAGCAGATTCATAACTAAATCATTCATTCTTTGAGGGCTCTATGGAATGCAAGGGCATGTTTTCCTAAGTGATCATAGTAATCCATCTTGTAATCAATTTTGATTTCAGAAAAAAAAATGTAAGTAATATTCTCTTCAGCTCTGCCCTAGGCTTGCTGTGGTGACCCTAGAGATAAAGATGGCCCACCAGGGACTTGGAGTATCTGTCTTCAAGAAGCTCAAGCTTACCTGCATGACATCTACATTCTTCAATTATTTTTGCTCCTTTCTTCTTAGTCCTAGAGTCCTGCCACAATTCTCCTTTTTTTCTGCAGTCTTCACTGACTTTACCAAGTGGTCAAGATGTGTGCTATATGTGTGATTAAGAGAGATTTCTTTTTGAAGAAACACCCCTTCATGTCTTGGTTCAACTTGGATTGATCTTCCATAATACTGGCTCCTTGACTTATCACACAGAATAGAAGTTTCTTCTCTTTAAATTCATAGGAAGATTATTTTTACCCTTGTATAAAGAACTGTTGTGAATTCTGCATATGAATTCAAGTTGCAAATTCAAGTTGCATATGAATACAATTCCAAGTTACTGTACTACCTCTAGTGTAATAAGTGCAACCTTCTGCTGAAACATCGTCTACCAATGCCTGATCCTGCAGATCTTTATACAATTGGCAGCATTTTTGTGCTTCTTCAATGGTTTCCATCTCTTTTCTATAATAAGAGCATATTACTTTAAATAATCCAAATTCCTTTTCTCCTCTTCTTTGCACAGAATTATCTACAAATTTCTTCAGTCCTTGGTAGAAAACAATGCTTAGTATCTCCAAATTTTATAGCAGCAGCCAAGTCTCAAGCCCAGCCAACAAGGCAGTGCAAAGTCATATTATCCAGGCATGTCTTATATTGACATCTCTTTCCAGACAAGAAAAAACTCTTATTGTTTTAGAAACTGGGTTTCCATGCAGGTTGTGTACAAAATATTGTTTAGTGTGCAATTTTACAAAGAAGTCTCCCTGGCTTTCTCTAATAAAAACAAACAAATAAACAAAACAAATAAAAAAGAACATTGCACATTGGAAGAACCAATATTGCTAAAATGTCCCTATTATCTAAGCAATCTACAGATTTAATGCAATCTCTATCAATTTACCAACAGCATTTTTCAGAGAATTACAGCAAATAATCCTAAACTTTGTAAGGAACCACAAAAACAATCCTGAGCAGCCAAAGCAATCTTGAAAAAGAACAAAGCTGGAGGTTATCACAATCCCAGATTTCAAGATACACTACAAAGCTGTAGTAATCAAAACATTTAGTGCTGGCACAATAACAGACATATAAATCAGTAGAACAGAATAGAAAGTCCAAAATAAACCCATGCTTTTATGGTCAGTTAATCTACAACAGAAGAGGCAAGAAATACTATGAGAACAAAGTTTCTTCAACAAATGGTGTTGGGAAAACGGGACAGCTACATGCAAAAGAATTGAATTAGACCACTTTCTTACACCATACACAAAAATAAACTCAAAATGGATTAAAGATCTAAATGGGAGACCTGAAACCATAAAATTCCTAGAAGAAAACATAGGCAGTAATCTCTTCGACATTAGTCATAAAAACATTTTTTTTAGATATGTCTCCTGAGGCAAAGGAAACAAAAGCAAAAGTAAACTACTGGGACTACACAAAAATAAAAAGCTTTTGCATGGCAAAGGAAACCATCAATAAAACAAAAAGACCAGTAAGGGGTTAGTATCCAAAATATATAGAAACATACAACTCAACACCAAAAAACCCAAATAATCTAATTTAAACATGGGCAGAGGACCTGAACAGACATTTTCCAAGGAAGACATACAGACTGCCAGAAAACACACAAAAAGATGCTCAATATCACTAATCATTAGGAAAATGCAAATCAAAACCACAATGAGATATCACTTTACACCTGTCAGAATGGCTAAAATAAAAAATGCAAGAAATAACAAGTTTTGGCGAGGATATGGAGAAAAAAGAGCCCTTATGCATTGTTGGTGGGAACACAAGCTGCTGCAGCCACAGTGGAAAACATGAAGGTTCCTCAGAAAGTAAAAAATAGAATTGCCATATGATCCAATAATTCCACCACTGGGTATTTACCCAAAGAAAACAAAAACACTAATTCAAAAAGATATATGCACTCCTATGTTTATATCAGTATTATTCACAGTAGCCAAGATATGAAAGAAACACAAGTGTCCCTTTATTGATTAATACATAAAGAAGATGTGAGATATAAATACACACACACACAATGAAATATTACTCAGCCATAAAAAAAGAATGAAATCTTGCCATTTGCAACAACATGGATGGGTCTAGAGGGTATAATGTTGAGTGAAATAAGTCAGTGAGATAAAGACAGATACCATATCATTTCACTCATATGTGGAATTTAAGAAACAAAACAAATGAATAAACAAAAACAAAAAGAGACAAGCAAAAAGCCAGACTCTTAAATACAGAGAACAAACTGGTGGCTGCTAGAGGGGAGGTGGGTGGAGTTATGGGTGAAATAGATAAAGGAAATTAAGAATACACTTATCTTGATGAGCACTGAGAAATGTACAGAATCGCTCAATCATTATGTTGTACACCTGAAACTAAAATAACACTGTGAAACAAACCAAAACAAAACATTGGACAGAATATTTTATATCTTCTGCCTTGATTAGCACCTTTTCCCCCAAATTACAATTTCAAATTTGGTCAATTTGTAGCCTTTTAACAGTAAATTTCAATATTGCATGTTCATAGTTAATCAGTACCCTTGGCTGATCTCTAGGGTGATGATTTTACTTCTAAACAAATTCTGTTTTCATTTTGAGGACAGATTTTTCGGAGTCAAAAATAAATCCAATGGCATTTCTAGTCTCCTCCTCCAGTCTTCCAGGAATGCAGCTGGTATCTACCCAACTAATTAGTCAAGCCAGAAAATTAAAAGTCATCTGTCACACATTCTCCTTGAACCTCACACCTGTTCCGTCATTGTTACTGGAACCTATTGATTCACTTTTAAACAGTTTTTAAATCAATAAACTCATCAACATTTATGTCATCATTACCCTAACCTAGCCACTCTCGGCTCTCCTCAGAGTGAATGCAAGCAATGGCCTCCCACATGTCCATCCACATATCTTTTATTTAAGCAGTCTCTGAAGAAAAATCCTTTCACAGTATGAAACTGATTACATCAGCCCATTTCTCCTAAAGACAAAACCCAAAATCTTTATTAAGACTCACATAGAAGGGGAGGGGGGAAAAAGACTCACATAGAAACTCACACACACACACACACACACACACACACACACACACGCACAAGGACTCACATGGCCCTATATGGTCTGACATCTTTGTACCCCTCCAATTTCTTTTCACTTCAAGCATTCACTGAATGCACCCCAGCCACACCCCCTCCTTCTGTTCCTAGAATAGGCTACACTCCTTCCCTTAATCATACTTCAGATACCAACAAAAGCTTTGTTGACCATCCTGAGTGGATCAAACTCCCCCACTTTTACAATTACAGCAATTGCAACATTAACAATGTAACGTTTCTGTGTCTGATTATGCAATCAATGTTTGTCATTTTCCCTGAACAAAAGCTAAATGCAGACATAAACCAGTTTTATTTTTTGTTCATAACTATCACGAGAACCTTGCACAGGATGCGACACATAGTCTTAGCTCATTAATAATTTGTTGAATGAATTAATGAAAAAAATGATCAGGCAACCTTACAATAAATGAAAGCAATTTTAGTTTCGATTACTATATCCTCTTAAAATTTCTAAAGCCTTACTATTTTACTAAGGCATGTTATTAAAAATAATTTCCTTATTTTTTTCACTTTCAATATTTCTTATACTTCTTGGCAATCTGTTTGTTTTCTCTGTTTCCCCTCTTCTCTTTCAAGAGAAATCCTGTGCTCCAATCAAAGCAAATCTTACCACCCTCTCTTCTCCAGTTTTCCCTTTCACTCATTATTAGAATAAGCCTGGGGCTCTTTGGTTAGGAGATATTCCTTATAGAAATAAGTGAGGAAAGGGCAATAATAATGGCTAACATCTACTGAAGGCTCCGTGATGCGTTGGGCACTAGGTTCAGCACTTTACACAGATTGGCTTCAACTTCAAAAAACCCCCTTAGGTAAGGGCTAAAACAATTCTCACTTTAATGAGGAAAAATGTGAGGCACAAAGGAGTTCGTAATTTTTCAAGATCAGAAGGATGAGAAATGGTTGAGCCCCTGTCTGAACCTAGAAAGCCTGAGTCTACTGTCTATGATCTTCGTCACTAACCAGTATGCTACTGTTGCCCTAAAGCAACAAAGCAATTCAAAGCAGTGGTGGTGAGCCTGGAAAAGGCAATGATTCATATTTTTTGCATTCTTTTTTGTGCTTGTCACACACCCCCTTCCCCACACAGTTTCTAGCACAAACTCTAGAAAATAGCCAATAAAATATCAGAATAAATTAGTGAATGAAAGAATTGATTAACAAAGCACTCCATCAAGTGGTATGATTTAAGGTGTTGAAAAAACAGTGATTGCTAAGCAGCATGAATTAAGAATAATCTGAAGGATAGATTGTAGGGGACAGTTCTGAAAAAAAAAACCTCTAGTATCTAGATACATAATAATTTACACATTAAGTGGTGGGGCTTGCACTAGAGTATAATTGTGACGCTGGTCAGATTGATACCTTTTACAAAATTCTTAAACATGAAGTTCTTTTTCTACTTTTTTTCTGACTTCCATTAAATATCTATAGAAGGACAGATAAAGCAGATAATAAGAAAGGGAAGGCAATTTACATCTATAAACTGTTTAAATATCCCTTAAAACAGATTAAAATAATTACACAATTACTCTCCAAAAAAGCCAGCTTCTGCCGTAACAGAACTTATTTCCCATTTAATATCCCATAGAAATTTCATTGACCTCTTTCATTGTAGTTTTAGTGATAAAGAATGAACTTAAACTGTTTCCAAAAAGGCTTTCTCTTTTTTTTCATCTCTATTATATTCTTTCTCTTTCTTAGACCATATTAAATTTAGACTCAAGTTTCTAAATGCTACTGCAATAGACAGAATGACATCCTCCCCCTCCACCAAGGACGTCCATGTCCCACTCCACAGAACCTGTCAATATGTTACCTTACCTGGCAAAAGGGACTTTGTAGATGTGATTAAGTTAAAGATCTTGTGTTGGGGAGATTACCCTGGTTTATCTGAGTGGATCCAATGTAATCACAAGGGTCCTTACAAGAAGGAGGTGAGATGTCAGAGTCAGAGATGCTGGAAAAAACAAGGAAACAGATTTTTCTCTAGAGTCTCCACAAAGAATGCAGTCCTCACCTTGATTTTAGGTGTCTCCAATATTATAAGATAGTCATAGTGACTTGGGTTGTTTTAGGCCACTATGTTTGTGATATTTGCTACAATATCAATAGGAATTTAATACCCCTTTAGTGTGACCATAAATTTATTTTTTTTGTTTTATGGTTGTCAAAGGAACAAAGAACTAGAATTGATTCACCTAAAAAAGTCAATTATTTAGTTACTGCTGAGAACAGAGAATAAAAGCAATTCTTGGCATATTCTAAAGAATTCCAGTTTTTTGTTTTGTTTTCAGAGATGGTTTAAGTGGCTTCAATATATCTTAGTTTTTCAAAACTGGATTACCCCTGGAGGACTACAAGATTGATAGTGGGAGAAGGGTGACTAGTCAATGTAACTGTAAATACCTATCGACGATGATTTAGGTATGTGCTAACTTTGTGAAGTACCAAATATTTTATGCAGTTGTGTAAGATTATTAGAGGAAAAAAAAATAGCTCCTGAGAGTTAATGATATAAATCTAAGCATACAACAGTGGGATATACAAATTTCACTACCTAAAAAAATTCTGGAATTACATTATTCAAACCAAACTTTTCCAGAAAATTAAAAGCAATGTTTACATTTTCCTTTGTGTTAATTACTCCCTTTTATCCATACCCTAAACTACAACTCACATTTCAAATTGTTTATTTTCCACTAGAATACAGTGTTCTATTAATTTACCCATAATATAAAACTTAATTTCACTTTTGTATCCAATTAATAGATGTTTATCTTTTTTCATTTGTTGTACATCTAATCAATTCTATCTACTGGTCAGAACTTCTCCAAGGTTGATTGAATATATATTTAAATAACAGTGGAAAGGATACCTGTCTTGGTACAATTTTACATTCAAATACAACAGACAGTTGTTTTTTCCCCTAAAAAAACCCTTTATTCTTTATATGTTATTACTGAAACTATGTAGATAGACCAGGAATAATTCCAACTCTCTTCTGGCTGTGCATGTTAAATGTTGTGTGATTAGCAAGTTTTAATCCTCAAATTTAAGAAAAAAACCTTTTATGTGCCAGACATTTCTATCACCTCTGTTACAATTACTCAGGGAAAATTCTCACTTCCCAAAGTTTTGCTTTCCTAGTAGCTGCACAGTGCAAACTGACAGGCTGTGATCTCACTAGGTGATGCCAAGAGAATGTGTATTTCTGCCTGATTGCACGAAAGCAAAGTTCTGATGAATGTCCCAAGCCGGAGGCTTAGGCGAGACCTCTAGAATCTAGAATCTAGATTCTTTTTTTTACATTTATTTTTGAGAGACAGAGCACAAGTGGGGGAGGGGCAGAGAGAAGGAGACACAGAATTCGAAGCAGGCTCCAGGCTCTGAGCTGTCAGCACAGAGCCCGACACAGGGCTCAAACCCAAAAACCATGAGATCATGACCTGAGCCGAAGTCGGATGCCTAACCAACTGAGCCACCCAGGTGCCCCTGGAATATAGAATCTAAAAGGAGCTATTTAAAATGTGAAAAAATGAGCTTATTCCTCAGTAATTTATTGGTCTGGCACAGTATTTTTCAGTTAAAGAATGTATCTTTGTGCCCAAATTACATTCTTCTTACATAAGGATACGCATTTCGACTTCATAAAAACACAAGAATTGGTAACTATTCTTCCTTAAATGTCCTTGTTATTGACTTAATCATCATGTTGTAGTTGAACTTCATCATATCAAACAGTTCATTTAAGTGGTGTCTACCATTGGCCCTTGTAGTACATTCAACAGTCTTCTGAAATTTCCCCGACTTAATAAGTTCAGTTCCAGCTGGTCTTCTATTAATTTCCTTATAGGCAATTGTTTAAGAAATTTTCTTAAAGAGTTGTCAAATGGAGAGAATTCAACAGATTTTATAGTTACTCTGCCTTTGGGTATACTCTAGGCACATAATAAATTCCAGAAACAACGTGGACTCTCAGGTAGCCTCAGGAATGTATTATAATTTCTATGGTCCCTATAGTGAGGAGGTTTGAGTGAGCCTACTTATTCACTTTTCCCATCTTTGGGAACTGAACCAATTGAAGTCAGTCAAGGACCCAGTAAGTATTAAAATAGGCTCAGAATTTTTACTAGTAAAGCTGTATTGAAGAATGTAGCAGGGTATTTCTACCTTTATTTTGAGCCTAGGATTCAAGACCCTCAAGTCTCTGATCTATTCATTACATTGCAGGTGGACAAGTTGGGCCTAAAACAATCCTTGCTTCTTCAGCTTACTCCATGGAATTTATAAGGGCAAGCATGTGCTGTGTCTGGACACAGCTCACTCCAACAGGACAAGAGAGGGTGTGTACAGCTGCCTAAATTATAATGCTTTGGTCTGAACCTCATGAGTATGTGACTCAGGAAACAGCATTGAAATGCTCACTTCTACCTTTAGGGAGAACTGAATGCTGGAGCAAGGTAGGAAGGGAGAAATACAGAAATACAGACATTCAGCAATAGCTTCCTGAACCCCAGAAAAATACCTTCATGTGTTGGGTATATGACATCGTGATTCCAAGTATTTGAAGTATTTCTGTAGAGCTGCTTAGAACTTGGACTCGGCAGACATGACTTTAAATCCCAAACTGCCACCTTTCAGTTAGAGCATTGGGCAAATATCTTAAGTGTATAAACCTCAGTTTCTCCATCTGGAAAGGGCAATTATATCAGTTTCTATTTCACCGGGTGATGTGGATATTAAGTGAGATATTGCATGTAAAACACTACTTAAAGTTCCTAACCTGTAGAAAGGATCCACCAAAATGATAATTATAATAGTAGTTGTCATAATTATTATTTTATTATTTTTATTATCATTCTAAAATGAATATGTTCTTTGTTTTGAAGTGAACTTGTTTATATATTCACATATAGATCCATGGTGCCTATTCACTTATTGAAATCAGTATTTAACTGTAACCCAGGGTCAGCAAACACAGCCCATAGGCCAAGTTCATCTCTAAATCCCTGTTTTTCCCCTTATAAACAAATTTGTATTGGAATGCAGCCACACTGATTCATTTACATCTTGTTTATGGCTGCCTTTGAGCAACAATGGCAGTTTGAGTAGCTAGGACAGACACTAAACACAATCCAGCTCACAAACCCTAAGGTATTTACTTTCAGGCCCTGTAGAGAAAAAATGGGACAATTACTCCTAACCTCTGTGCAGGAATATATGAAAATTAAAATGGGCCCAACTTGGATGGTAAGAAACTCTTATGGCAATTAAAAATTAGATGGAGTATCAATACATTTTGAAAAAGGTGTTGATTAAAAATGCTAAATTGCCTCTGATTTGGGTTCATGGGGCAGTCAGACTTTGGAAACTTTGCTGAGATAATACTGTGTTTGCTCCCTTCAACCAGACACAAATAGGCATGTTTTGGTTTTATATTATTGTTTCTCTTTTTTTAAGTTTATTTATTTATTTTGAGAGAGAAAGAGAGAGACAGAACATGTGTGAGCAGGGGAGGGGCAGAGAGGGAGGGAGAGAGAGAGAATCCCAAGCAGGGGACTCAGTGACTCACAAACTCATGAACTGAACCCTGAGACCATGAATAAGGAATAGGATGCTTTACTGACTGAGCCACTCAGGTGCCCCTATTACTGTTTTTTAATAAAACGTTTTTAAGCAAATTGGTCTTTTACATCTTCACTAATTTTCTTTCCTCATTTGAGATTGCCATTCATAATAGGCAATTGCCTATTCCATACGAATTGCCATTCCTAATAGCTTAAGATAAATACTAATTCCTTTACTTATTATCTTTCTTCATGAACAGTGGAGTATTTCGAGGGTAAAATTTTTTCTCAATCCTGCTTTTTCTAGATCCCCTAGACGTTGTTACGAAGTATTTTCCTTTTTACTGTTTCTTAGTTTGTAATTTTATTTTTTTGTTCCCTTTAAGAGTTGGGTGTGCCTCTTAATTCCTAAATAATTATAAAACATTTTAAAATCTTTTTTCTAGTTTTATTATGAGAACGTGATCTATAACCGCTTTACTTTTTTGATTTAAGATATTCTTCTTATCCAAGTGCATGATTAAGTTTTGTAAATGTTCCATAGGTATACAATAAAGACTATCCTTTATTTGGTGAATTTTAGCTTCCCCCTCCTGCAAATATAGCCATGGTTATGTAATCAAATATATTTATTGAATTATTCATAGCCTTTGTCTTTGTTTTTTTGTCTACTATCTCAATCCAATTCCAGAATGGTTGTATTGAAATCAACTTGCACTAAGAGGAAACAAAATAAAGCACAGTATGACCTTATTTGTGCATATGTAAAATTATCCTTAGATGTGTTGCGAACTTAGTTATTTCCAAGTGTTACTACCATCCTGACTTCCATCACCCACTCGCTATTTTCATTAAATCAGGTTTTCTATCATCGCAAACATTCCTATTTTTAAAGCTGATATATGAAAGAGCACTGGTACCGATTGGCCCTGTAAATATTTGGAAAATTCTCTTTTTTTTAGTTTATTTATTTATTTTGAGAGAGACAGAGAGTGTGAGCAGGGAAGGGGCAGGGAGGGAAGGAGAGAAAGAATCCCAAGCAGGCTGTCAAGGCAGAGCCAGATGCTGGGCTCAGTCTCACTAACGGTGAGGTCATGACCTGAGCTGAAATCAAGAGGCTCACACTTTAAACAGACTGAGCCACCCAGGTGTCCCTGGACAATTCCTTAGACCTAAGAATGTTTCTCTTGCATGGCTGTTTTTCAGTACAGTAACTAAGAAATACAAAGTAACATGCCTTTGACTGTAGCTGCTTTGAGTATGTGCCCAGCCATACGCTAGCTGCCTAACTGAGTCTTGCCTGTGGTGGATTAATTTTCATTTCCAAGATGTGATCCTATCACAGGACACTAGGTGGAGCTGAAATCTCACTTAATGCTTCTCATAAGGCATGCTGATTGGCTTTCTACCTATCTACTCTGATTTAGATTGTTTTTTACTGTGCCATTTTCATGATCCTCATATACAGACCACAATCAAGAGTGATATGTTTTGTTTGCACAATAGTCTGATATTTCTTAAAAAAATTAGAAAAGAGAAAGAAATGCAAGTCATTTTGATGTATTGCCTGCATTAGTCTGCTTTATGTAAACCAAAAGATAAAAGGAAAAAAAAAAAAAGACTGTGTAGTTATAGAGAAAACAATGTTAAAGGAAGTGCAAAGGAAGGAAAATTTTCATAAGTCATGGAAAGCACTAGCCCAATAGCTTGCTTCTCAATGTTTCTCGGAAGATAGAATGCAAACCAGAACAACTGTTTTGTCTAGATTGGTTGTAAAACCAGGCAAAATAAATCTGATACTTCAAAATCTATTGCACAAAGTCAAACGTGGAATAAACAAAAACTTTAAAATTAAAGTATCTAGGTATATAGAAAGTCCAAGTATTTTGACATTTACAGTGGCTTTATGTTGGTGCAGTTAGCTGTTTTTTCTAAGCTGCTTCTTTACAGGGGACTAATTCAATTGTTTCTGAGGGAAGAAGTTAGGAGCTACATTTGCAAGAGTTGTAAAAGATACAACTTTTTGTAAAAGATACAAATTAAAATGATTTCTAAAAGTAGGGTGTAGCCTGATGAATAAAAATATTAGTAAGCAAAATTAGGAACTGAATACACAAGCCAGATGTAATTCATTTAAATGTCAAAGACTCAAGGACAAAGCCCTCAATACACCTAAAACATTCCCTCCAAAAATAAGGAGGCTGCATCCATGGGGTGAGATTACAGTCTCAGGCATATTACTGCTCACTTACTTCTATAAATGGCAATTGGTAGAGCTGAGTATTCATATGAGAAATCTTAGAATTATTGTATGTATTGAATTTTACAAATTTATCTGCAATCCACTTATTCTTCCTATTATTGCTTCTTCCAGGAATCTTGATACTTGGAAAAATATGCCTTCGTTGATCAATATAGTCTTGAAAATAAAGAAAGCTGGGAGGAGACGTTAGCACTCAGGCCTGGTCCACATGTGTCACATTTTATATTATTTTGACATCCACTGGCTACCTTCTTGAAATGCTCCCAGTGCTGAATGAACTGTGATGCTTTTGGAAGATCTGCATTGTTTCAGGAGCAAGTGCTAAAGTCTCATCCCAGCTTTCTTTATTTTCAAGACTATATTGATCAACGAAGGCATATTTTTCCAAGTATTTTTAAATTATTTATAGATTTTCTGACCAAAAGTATTCACTTTCACTTAGGTGAACTTTGTTTTTAATGTCTTCACCGCCCTTTACAAGACTCACACTGTCAAGTATCCCAGAGTGCACTGAGTAGGATCATTTTCTAACCTTTATCACAGACTTAACAATGAACATTTCTCCTTCCAGAACATACCCAGAGACAATGCTTAAATCCAAAGTCCTCCTTCAGTGCTCAGTCGATGGTGCATATGGCCATTATCATGAGGATCCGGGACTTAGAACGTATGTCTACAGAACCAGAACTTCTCGCATTTTCATAGCCTGTGATATCAACGTCAACTACAAATTCTCCTTCCTGAGCCTGGAAAACTCCCAGCTTCACTGTATTATGCCGATTGGGTCTGTGGGAATATGCCGTGCACTTCCTGCATCTCCTTTTCCAGATCACTTTGGCTGTTGAAGGGCTGGTAGCGAACGTAAATGTCATCTTTTAGTGTGAAAGAAAACTCACGGTGTGAAAGTAGTTTTTTATCACTTCGTTATAGCGGAGCCAGCGATAGTACTGGGCGGAGGGAAAGAGCCTCAGGTAACAAAGTTTAAGCAGCTGGGTCAGCTCAACCAGTCAAACGTCTCCATCTCCGCAGAGCGCCGAACTCTGTGCCTCAGGATTACCGCGAGAATTGGCGGGAACAGCACCGCCCAAGCCTGCGCCACAGGTCCGACTGGCGCCCTCTGCAGGGGCCGCTGGAAATCGCAGTTCCCGCTTTGGGACTGGCCTCTGGACCATAGTGCTCCCCTGGTCTCTGTACACCCTCGAGGAGGCCGCACCTATTCCAGAAAAAAGGGGTTTGTGCGGCAAGGTGAGCTTTTGAGCAGACTGGGAATGAATAACCAGAGAAAGACACACAGAACACAAGGGATGAGAGAACCGGAGGGGAGCTTCCATGCTCTCTCCAGGCACACGGCTCTTCCCCAATCTCCTCTACACGTTTACCAACTTGGAAGCTCCCAGTGCGACTTTTTAACACAATGTAAGTTGCGTGCTGCGAAAACCTGTGTATGCCTGAAGAAGGGAAGGAGGTTGGAAGTATCAAGCTTTATTTGCCTTCCTGGCTTAGGTGTAATTGCTGCCCGGAGTCTGAGCTTCACAGAGTATGAGTAAACTTTAGATGGAGTTCAAAAAACTTGCTTATTAGTCTGCAGATCTTAAAGGCCAAATGGTCAGAAATTTGCCAAAGTAAGATGTGATTTCTCTTGGAGTAGAATTTCACTTGATTCTTTCAGAAATAGTAATCTAAATTTCAAAATAATGGGAAAAATAAACCAGTAAATTCAATCGGTACTTGAACCTGTTCATTACCTATTTGGCACAATGCAAAAGTTAACATTACTCACATTTTTTTTTTTTTTTTTTTTTTTGGCGAGGATCTCACTTAAGACTATTTTTCCTTATCCTAAGATCATAAATATGTTCTCCTATATTTTCTTTTAAAAAATTAAAGCTTTTCTTTATTAGACTGGCATTTGTTTTTTAATCTAGTGAAAAAAAGAACTTTCTGGGGGAGAAAGCCATGGAAGGTATTGGAGATTCCAGGGAGATAGAATATATTAAAATATCTATCATGTCTTTCAGGAAGATAGAGATAATTGCTGAATTAAGAAGAAGGAGGAGGGGCGCCTGGGTGGCTCAGTCGGTTAAGCTGCCGACTTCAGCTCAGGTCATGATCTCCTGGTCCGTGAGTTCGAGCCTCCCGTCGGGCTCTGTGCTGACAGCTCAGAGCCTGGAGCCTGTTTCAGATTCTGTGTCTCCCTCTCTCTGACCCTCCCCCGTTCATGCTCTGTCTCTCTCTGTCTCAAAAATAAATAATCGTTAAAAAAAATTAAAAAAAAAAAAGAGGAGGAGGAGGAAGGAAGGAAGGAAAAGAAAACAGTGAAGAGTAAGGTAATGACCAGACCCCCCCCCAAAAAAAATTGAAGAATAAATGCATTTAAAACCATCAAAAGACATTGGATCTTTCAAGTACAGGGCAGGAAAAGAAAAATCAAAAACAAAAGTTATTAAAGAAATAGAAAGAAACTTGGGAAAAATATTTGTATTAATCAGCTCTGGCTCTCAAAACAAAATACTGTAGACTGGGTGCCTTAAACAACAGAGATTTATTTCTCATGTTTTTGGAGGTTGGTAAGTCCAAGATCAAGATTCAGTTTTCTGGGAAGGGTTCTCTTCCTGGCTTGCAGAGGCTTGTTTTCACTGTATTCTCACATGATAGAGAGGAAACATGCCTTCTGGCACCTCTTCTTTTATAAGGGCAATAACCCCATCACGAGGGTCACACCTTCGTCTTCTCATTGAAATCTGTTTACCTCCCCAAGTCTGTCTCCAGTTGCCATCACATTGGGTCTTAGGGCTTCAACAAATGAATTCTGGAGGGACATAATACCCTTCCACTCCTGTGTATATTGCATTCGTGTTGTTCTCATATACAAAATATAGGTATGCCATTGCAGCAGCTCCAAAAGTCTTAACTCTTTCCAGCATCAATTCTAAAGTCAAAGCTGAAAGTCTCATCTAAATATCAAAATCAGATATGAATGAGACTCAAGGTATGATTCATCTGTGGCAAAATTCCTTTCCAGCTGTGGGCTTGTATAAAGTTATATTTAAGGGCAAAGACTGAGCATATTAACTATGGGATGAGGGGAATAAGAATAGTGATCATGAAAGAAAGGCAAAAATATAAGAAGAGGACAGGTAGAGATACATGATGGCAATGTGCTTTTTAATTTAAAAGTATAATTGACCATTCTTTCAAACTGAGCTCCAGGAGAAAAACAAAACAATAAAAGGAGAAGAAAGGAAGGGGATAAAAACCCTTTAATATTTGATGTTTATTATTGGGAGTTCTGAATGTCTTATTTAATACTTTATTTAAAAATGAACATATTTAACATTTTAATTTATTGGTCCTCATAGGGAGAAGGGGAGTCTCTCTCCCATATATTTCTAAATGTGAAATTCTTTTTCATTACTTATTCATGCACTATTTATCGTTAATATTATTTATTACTGTACTACTACCATTATATCACTGTGATGCATTGATATAGTGATTCTTGTTTATCCTGTTTGTCCTTCCACATGTTCTTTCTAACTAAAGATTCATGTTTTCCAATTGTACTAGAATGTTCTTAGCTTTACCGCTTTGGGTATTGTTTCTCCAATACTTCCTCAGTGTTTTTCTCATGCACTCCTATTAGAGATAAATTAGATCCTCTCACTAAATCTGTAATTTGACATCCACTTCTGAACTTCTTTTTTGTGTGTGTGTATTTTCACTCTTTATCTTACTTGCTTTTCTGTATTTGGTGTGCATTTTTTAAGACAAGAAAATACTCTAATCCTTTCATTCTATTCCTTTTCAACCTATAAAAATCTGTTAAATTTTTAATTTCAGTGATTATACTTTTAATACCTGATATTTGGGACTAATTGTTTTTCATATTGCCCTCCTATGTGTTTCATGGTTACCTTTCTTCCTATGCCTTTGAGAATCTGCAACACAAAGATTTTAAGGTCATCTTAGATATTTTGTACTGTGTCTGAAGTGACAATCTCTTGAATTTTGATTTTTTTAATCTATTGCTTTTATTATTCTTTTCCTCATTTGTTTTAGAATTTTGTTTTGCAGGCTGATCTGTGATTACATCTGTCTCCCCTTCATTCTCTCTCTGTGCTCGTATTGTCTAGTTTTGGGTGTCTCAATTTGGTCTTTGTAATCCTGTGTATATAACCAGACCTTATATTGTCAGTTTAGCATTACATCTTCTGGGGATAGTGGGGAGAACTCAGATTGAATCACAGCCTAGGAAGTGACTTGGTACCTACCCTTAATGGGAAGATTTTTCTGTTTTTTCCTCCATATGCTTAGGTATGCCTCTTTATATAAGTCATTTCCTTGGAAAAGTTGTAGCTTTTCTTTGTTTCCAATTCACAGGCCCAGATCTAAACCGTAAGCCTGGATTCAGTGTGCACCTCCATGAGGCATTTTTAATCTCTGCTTCCCCCGTCTATTGTACCTACTGCTGGAGGCAAAGCCCAGTAGACCTGAAGTTTCAACCGTGCTTTCTGTTTTTCACATCTGATATTTCATTACTGGTTCCATAGATGTTTATCTTATTTTTAAGGATTCCTTTTTTTTAAAAAAATTTTCCTTTCTAGACTTTCTCTATAATTGATATTTGTTTAATGTACAGAGCTCTGTCAAAGAGTGAACTGATCTCTGTCTTCTTTTTCATTAAAAACAAAACAAAAAATAACTTAAAGCTAAAAATAAAACTTAAGAGATTCTTTTCAAATCATTTGAAAGAAATTATTTTCTCAGAGTCTTAAAATGTATAACTAGAGGTTAGTCTCCATTATAAAATCTTTCATGAGGGCAGTGTTTCAAAAATTATTTTCCTGTATTTGTACAAATTATTTTTAATCTGCTAGTTGCTAGTCAAGATTTTTAAAGTTTAAAATGACATAATTGGGGGCTCCTGTGTGGCTCAGTCAGTTAAGCATCGGACTCTTGATCTCAGCTCAGGTCTTGATCTCAGGGTCATGAGTTCAAGCCCCATGTTGGGCTCGATGTTGGACTGAGCATGAAGCTTACTTAACAAAAAAATAAAAATAAAAATAAAAAAATTAAAAGAAAATTTTAAAAAATATTAAAGAAAATTTTAAATGACAATTATAACTTTTAGAGAGGTTACTTCTTTGTCTTTTGATCACATATCAGCAAAAGCATAATTGCAAATAACATTGCTTAATAGAGATACTTATTTTAATTATAGAGTCAAACTTATTTCCATGGTTTTATTTTGTAAAAATAAAACTTGGAGATTGAATGTGCTTTATCTGAGTCACTAATTTGGGCAAATTTCTTCAGTAGAAAGTAGTGTCACACCAAACCTTGTCAAAAGATAAAATTTTGAAAATGCATTAAAAATAATGGAGTAATAATTTTGCATGAATATTTGATCACAGAGATATAAATCTATTTTAAATTAATAACAAACATCTATTCAATGTGTAGTATTACTTGTAGTGTGAGTTTTTACAATGCTGTAAAAATATTCACTTCTATGAATCATCTTTTTCAGATATTTGTCATAAAGGTATTTATTTATTCCTTTGTGTCTAACATGTTTAGAGAATACTAAGTACATATTTTTTCAGTAAAAAGTTGCTAACTTTATCTTTGTAAAAGGTAATAATGTTGGAATGAAAGATAGTGAAAAGGTATCATTTTACTCCCTAAAAGACACAGTCAAAATACATCCCTATATTAGATTAAGATGCATGTAAGTGATTTTTGCTCTCTTTCAGTCTTTAGCAATTAGCTAGCTCTGATTTTCATGTCCTTTAATTTTCAAATTCATTCTCTTAATTAATTTAGCAAGTTTGTAATTAAAAATATTCTAA
Source organism: Panthera uncia (assembly GCF_023721935.1). Lineage (NCBI taxonomy): Eukaryota > Metazoa > Chordata > Mammalia > Carnivora > Felidae > Panthera > Panthera uncia. The sequence goes on along the minus strand of NW_026057584.1, from coordinate 65,267,584 downwards.
GCCATTTTTAGTAGTCTTTAGCTTAGTGTTTTAATCTACAATTTTACGTAAAGAAATCTCATCATAAACTGGATATACAGAATCAAAGCTGACCAACTTTACGTGAATTATATATAAAAAGAACACAGGCTCTGGAGTCAGAGACCTGAATGTGTATTCTGGCTTTACCACTTAATGTCTCTGTGACCTTAATGCCACTTAAAGTGTCAGTTTTATCATCTGTGAAATGCTGGAAATAGCACATATCTGCTAGATTTGTTAGAGAATAAAATGAGGTAATATAAAATCATCAGCCCAATGTTTATCCCATTTCAGGGACTCTCAGTGGTGATTATATCAGAGTTCTAGACTATGTATTTGATTTCTTGGAACCAAAGTATCCAAACGGTCTTTAAAATATATGTATTTTAATCAATATCCCTTTTTTAAAATTTTATTTTATTATTATCATTTTGAGTACTTACTGTAAGGCCTGAGTCTAGGTTGGAAGTGCAAACATGAGCTTGTATTCTAAGCTGGTGAGGAAAAACATTGATAATTAGAAATTTTTCCTAATTTCCAGTAAAAAGGCAGATGAAATTTAGTCGGGAGTAAGAACCAAGAACTATAAAATAATTAGACTTTAAGAAAGCTATTATCTCTGTTTCTTTCTGTTACTCTCTGTCTCTCTTTCTGGCGTAAAATTTTCTCTCATCCCCATTTCTCCTTGTGGGTCAGCTTCTTTCATCTTTCTCCTCAGATTTCAAATTTCTTTGTTCAAGTTGCTTGTGGCAGCTTGGTGACTGCCATATTAGACTCTTTCAGTGCAGAGACTCTACTTCTAATCTCTCTAGGTAACAACTCTGCAGTCCTTGGAGACAGATTCCCATTGACCTGGTTTTGGTTGACTGTCCACCTACTTCAGTTGGTTGTGGCATGTGGCAGGGTCATGGAATCGGCCACTTATTTGGAAGAAACTGAGAACATCCAGGGGTCTAAGGATGTGGTCTGTATAGGCAGGAATAAGTTAGTTTCTATCTATTAATAAATATTCCAAAGAAGGGGAAATATATTATTCAGAGAAAAGGAACTAAAAAAACTGCTACAGCATAGGCTGATTGAAATAAGATCAACCAAGTTGTATATGACTTCATGTAAATTTTCCCACATTGAAATATCTTAATATAATGCAGTGACAAAAAGAGAAATATTATGAATATTGAAGAAACTGTTACATGAATCTAAGAATTCTCCAGCAAAGACTTGTTGTCTTAATAAAATGTTATGATTGTTCAAAACCTTCTTTAGACACCTTTATAAAGTATTGTTTTTTGTAAACTTATTTGCTTCAATCACCTTTCTCTTGTGAACAAAGACAAAACATTTGGCTTCACTCTACTCCAGTGGTACAGATTGTTCCTTGAACCACAGCCAAATAGAAACTATTGGTTTGAAAGATGGGCAGGTAAGACTCTGTGTGTATGTGTTTTTCAATATGTATATGTTTATACAACAGTATTTGAGGAAGGATTTATGGTAGCTCGTTCAATATTGCATCAGAAAATATTACTTTACTATAAAGTATTTCAAATAGCATGTCCTACTGATAATGGGAAAAGGACATCACTCTACATCACACACACAAAAATCAATAGCATTATCTGGAATTTAGATCTAGGAAAAAAGAAGTGACATCCAAGGACAAAGGATAAGTCACACAGAAGTAGAAACATAATTTGGATTCTTAACACCAACTAATTCTATAGTGAGGAAAGTGAAATTTAAAACATGGCACCCAACTTGGAGAGGATAACTTACCTAAATTGAAAGAAAAAGCATTTCTCAGACTGTGCCAATCAGGGAAGTTAATAATATACGATTTACATGATAAAAATTACTTGTTTTCTTGAACAAAATTACTTTTAGTATAGTTCAGATCAACTAATATTGAATGTCTACTGTGTATTAGATTCCATACTAAGTAAGTTTTGAGGAGAAAGAATTAATAAAAGTTACAGTGCCTTCTTCTAAGGATTTTAAATGAGGATATTAGATGAGGAAAACATGAATACACATAAGTATTAATTCACTGTTCCTTTCAGAATGATAGAAGCATGTATACAGTACCAAAAAAAATATGGGGGCGCCTGGGTAGCTCAGTCGATTAAGTGTCTGACTCTTGGTTTTGGCTCAGGTCATGATCTTGAAGTTCGTATGATCAGATGCCCTATTGGGCTCTGAGCTGACAGTGCAGAGACTGCTTAGGATTCTCTCTCTCCCTGTCTCTCTCTGCCCTTCCCCTGCTTGTGCTCTTTCTCTCTCAAGATAAATAACTAAACATTTTTTAAAAATATGAAGAAAATTATGTTGAAACTACCAGTGTGTAACTACAGTGTGATTCACTAATCCTATAGATTCCAGGCTAATAAAAACTAGAGATTCGCCATGAATCCTAACGGTGCCTTGCGAAAAGAATTGACAACAGATTTCTTTTCTATGGGGGCTTAAAACTTTAGGCCAAATGCTTGAGGTGTTAAATATTAAATAAAAAATCAGCCAATGGGTAATGTAATTTTTTTTTCCTTTTTATTATTTTTTTAAAAATTTTGTTTTAAATGTTCATTTATTTTTGAGAGAGCAAGAGAGAGAGCGTGAGCGGGGGAGGGGCAGAGAGAGAGAGGGACACACAGAATCTGAAGCAAGTTCCAGGCTCCGAGCTGTCATCACAGAGCCTGACACGGGGCCGAACTCACAGACCGCGAGATCATGACCTGAGCTGACGTCGGACGCTCAACCAACTGAGCCACTCAGGCGCCCCTCCTTTTTGTTTTATATAGTAGAGCCTTCCCATGCATCTGAAATCAAGTTTGATAGACAGTGACCTACTTCGTGCCTTGCATGCCTTGTTTAGGGAATTGGTTCCCCTTCAACATGACCCCACTTGGAACTCCTGTTTGTGTCAGATCTCAAACAATGTTCCTGGATTTCTTGTACCTGTTTTTCATTCTATAGACCCAGTTTATTTCTTGCCTATGACATTGTATGGTTTTCTTGTTATGACCTTATTATGCTCTAGCTATATTTGAAGGCTATCCCTCATTCACATGCTCAAATTTGGCATGATTGATATTGCCTGTATTTTGTCTTGATGACCTAAGCTCTGCCTAAATTATGTATCAGTTGTGACATATAATTTTTCATGCCTTGATTATCTGGCCGAGATTTTGTCCCTTTCCCCTTGCAGCTTGCTGTAAAAATTTTGGGATTATATTAAGGATATATAATAGTTTTCCTGTAATGCTCAAAATCTGATTTTTATTTGGTTATTATATCAAGGTTTTACAAATTTTAAGCAAAGGCTATATTTATTTTTATTCTCACTGTATCTGAAGATCCCATAAGACCCACTCCCTTCCTTCTCCCAGTGCCCGTGTGAAACATCTTGGGTAAGTCTGTGATTAGAAGCTTAACTTGAATATGCTCAGAAAACACTTCCAACAGTAGTGTGAGTGAATGGTTTGGTAGACTATGGAAGCCATAGGGTAGGTTCCTTAGCACTAGGCTCTCTGATTGCAGTGTTATCGTCTGTACTTAGATATTTGATTTCAACAGATTTGACAACTTCAATTGTGATTACATACATTAATAATATTTTATTGATGTTTCCATTGAGGCAACATGTAGAACATGGGACAAAGATATGGATAGATGAGAGGCAGTGTTAGAGTGAAGTGAATGGAAGGATTCTAATGATACCATATATACTAATTACTGAGACTGGTAATTAGGATGTATCTGTTCTAATTTTAGATTTGCCTCTGACTATAATTGGTAAATCATTGAACCCATGTTTTCAAGATTTTCTTTTGAAAATGAAAGAGATTAGGTTTGATACTTGAAAGTGACTTTGCTCACCCTGTGTAAATTTTGGCATGGATGTTAGGGCTTCGCTCTTTGCTCTAGGTTATTTTTATTAAAAATAAAAATATTCTTTTTTTTAACGTTTATTCATTTTTGAGAGGCAGAGACAGAGCGCAAGCGGGGGTGAGGCAGAGAGAGGGAGACACAGAATCTGAAAGAGGCTCCAGCTCTGAGTGTCAGCACAGAGCCCAATGTGGGGCTCCAACTCAAGAGGTGTGAGATCATGACATGAGCTGAAGTTGGATGCTTAACCTACTGAGCCACCCAGGTGCCCTCAAAATAAAAATATTCTTATTGCTTTAAACATCACTGAAATTATAACAATTTGTAAATTATAAAATGGAAAAAGTAAGATATAGACCATCAAAAAATATTGTAAAAACTTTTGAGGTGTGGGGGTTACTTATATCTAAATATCCTTTTAATATGGGATATTAGTAAGAAACATAGAGTGCAAAAACACAGAACTGGCAATTGTATATGTTAGTGGCATTGAGCACCCTGAGTTCTTGTATTTCATATTCTTTCGTATTCTTTCCATATTCTTCTAATTTTTAGTTATTCAATTCTCCTAATTCTGAACTCCTTCCTTTATTCTAGTCAAAGATTTATAAACCATATATAATAAGGCATAAATATATGATAGAAGTTGAATTTTTCACTCCTCTCAAGAACACATGTGTTTAAGCAGGGTGAAAGCTTTAAGCCAAATAAATGGCATTACATGTGGAAATATAGGGATCAGCCCATGGTCAAAAAGTTTTCCTTTCTTTTTCTTTTAAACAGCAGAACCCCAGTGCACCTGAAATCAAGCATTGGCAATTAATTAACTGTTTTGTGCTAAGACAATGCTGTTCTTAAATTCATTATTTATTCTCTTATATTTCAGAAAAATTTATATGTGAATTATTCATAGCACAAAATCTGCTTAAATGTTGTATTTTCCATGTCATAGTTATGCAGACATTAAAAAAATAGGACAAAACACAAAATGCATAAAAATTGAAGTAAATTGAATTTGATTTTACCTATACTGTCTAAACCTAAGACAGTAGACAAATGACTTTTTTTCTTGGTACTTTTATGCACTTATATGCTGAAGGAGAGGAAGAAACATTACTTTAAACCTAGAGAATTTGAGTATTTTATACTATGGAGCTGAGAGTGTTGGACTGCTTTGAGAGCCAGGTCATATTTGCAATTTTCAAAGGTGGTATGGATATCTGGGTCTGCGGAAACAGTCTTGTTGAAATGGTATAAGTACAGTCCAGAGAGAAAGTGATGGAGAATAACACATCAATGGAGTCTGACCATTTTTAATCCCTTCATTGTAGATTTACTGGTCTTAGTTCCTGTGGCTTGGGAGACTTAATTTTATTGGTATTCCCTGTTTACATTTTCCTTTTTATTTCTAGAGTATTAGAAACACAATATCACAAGATAACAGTTTGTAAATAGAGTGTTAAAAAGCATACAGAACTTAATTTGATTTGCCTTTGAGATTTATTACCTTGAAAAAAGAGGCATAGGAGAGAAAATCAAGAACTTCATTGTACAACAAATTGAGACTGACAGCTGAGATGTTAGAATATAAACTAATTGCTTAATATGTAATCTGGTTATAAACAAACATTATGATGCTTGTCTATGCTCATCTCCATGAAGGGTAGATCGTTTCTGCTTGAGAGCTATGCCAATAAATTAAAAATACAGTATAAGCATTGTTCTGTCTTTTCACATGAATGCATATGAGTACATGTTGTTCCTGCTATTTAAAAAAAATGCTTCACTTAATAAGGGCTGAACTGAGGCTCTGATGGGCAGTCAAATTAAACTCACATTACAAGACAAAATGATCTTCCTATCCATTCATAACTGTAACACCCAGTATCATTACTCATTATATATAGTGTGGACTTCTAATTTAGCTTTCTAGAAGGCTGAATTTAATGGCATTTATGTTGGTGTGTGTGTGTGTATATATATGTGTGTATATATATATATATATATATATAGGTGTATATATATATATATATATATAGGTATATATATAGGTATATATATAGGTATATATATATAGGTATATATGTTGATATATATATTGGTATACATATATGTATATATATATATGTATATATATATATATACATCCCATATTTATAGTGCACAATCACTTAAAAAGCATAAGAACTAACTATTGAATAATTTATATTTAACATCTCAGACTGGTGAGACTTTTTACAAAGGAAATCAGGCTTGATGTTTTATAAATGCAATAGTTTTCACACTGTGTTATAATCACTTCAAATTAATATATCTAATATATATAATGTGTATATATATATATATATACACACACACACACACACACACACACACACATATATATATATATATATATATATATATATATATATATATATATGTTGGTTCATTTAAAAATGTGTAAACTTGCCATTATTCCATACTCAAAATCTTAGGCATAATTCACAAGAGTTAAAACTTAAAATAATGTGTGCAAAGAGCAATGCAAAGAAGTTTTAAGGTTTTTTGTTTTTCAGTTAAATTGAAGCTCAAGTTTTTTTACTACACTTTACCTGGTGCTGTATTGTTATTTTTAAAGCATCACTGGAATTTATTCCATTTGAAAATATGAAGACTTTCTGCTAGAATTTGAAACCATTGAAAGTAGCAAAGGCCATCCAGAAAAATTGTGTTTTTACTACTGGACTGGACTAACTGGACTGCTACCTTACTTAGGGACTATTAATTTGAAGTGATTATAACACAGTGTGAAAACTATTGCACTTGGATACCCAAGCAGCAAAAAAGTAGAGGTGAATGAAATATTTTTAGTTTAGTTGGCCCAAGTCTGAGTGAACTACTACAGTTGCCTAAGGGAAATTGTGCTTAATACAGAGCTGCTGCAAATTAGATAATTTGCATCTAATAATTAATTACCATCATTTACATTTTCACAGATAATACTCAAGGACAAAAAGGATACAATTAATGATATTTTCATCTCTTTTATGGAAATGTGACTTCTGGTAGATTCAATAAATACATAAGTATCCAAAGAACAAGATTTCATTTTCAGAAACTTGGCCTATGATTTCAGATTTATTTGATCCTAGAAATGACAAAGAATTGATAACTTGATAAAAAAGCCCTAAATTTAATGGGGGTAGATAAGATCGTATGGTCATTTCCAAACGTTAATACTATTCAAATCAATAATACATTTTAAAAATAAAATTTTAAAAATTTTATTTAATTTATTTTAAAATATATTTAAAGATAAATTTATTTAACATTTATTTAAAATTACAATTTAGGTGTTTCAAATCTAAGATTTCTTTTTTTTTTTAATATATGAAATTTATTGTCAAATTGGTTTCCATACAACACCCAGTGCTCATCCCAAAAGGTGCCCTACTCAATACCCATCACCCACCCTCCTCTCCCTCCCACCCCCCATCAGCCCTCAGCTTGTTCTCAGTTTTTAAGAGTCTCTTATGCTTTGGCTCTCTCCCACTCTAACCTCTTTTTTTTTTTTCCTTCCCCTCCCCCATGGGTTCCTGTTAAGTTTCTCAGGATCCACATAAGAGCGAAAACATATGGTATCTGTCTTTCTCTGTATGGCTTATTTCACTTAGCATAACACTCTCCAGTTCCATCCACGTTGCCACAAAGGACCATATTTCATTCTTTCTCATTGCCATGTAGTACTCCATTGTGTATATAAACCACAATTTCTTTATCCATTCATCAGTTGATGGACATTTAGGCTCTTTCCATAATTTGGCTATTGTTGAGAGTGCTGCTATAAACATTGGGTACAAGTGCCCCTATGCATCAGTACTCCTGTATCCCTTGGGTAAATTCCTAGCAGTGCTATTGCTGGGTCATAGGGTAGGTCTATTTTTAATTTTTTTGAGGAACCTCCACACTATTTTCCAGAGCAGCTGCACCAGTTTGCATTCCCACCAACAGTGCAAGAGGGTTCCCGTTTCTCCACATCCTCTCCAGCATCTATAGTCTCCTGATTTGTTCATTTTGGCCACTCTGACTGTGAGGTGATATCTGAGTGTGGTTTTGCAAATCTAAGAGATTTCAACTAAGAAAAGGAAAAGTATCTGTGGTTATAGGTAGGGCTTTTTGATGTGCTCAGGTTTTAAATATGAATTTATAAATTATGTAAGAAGTGTTACATAACCATAATAAAATAAAAATACCCCACAAAAATACAGTTGAAAGTTACAGACCTTAAAGAAGTTGTTAATGAATACTTCAGGCTATTTTCACAACAAGAACAGGAAAGAATTCCTATTTGGAATAAATGATATAAAATTAAGAAGGAGGGGAAGAGAGTGAGACCGAGAAAACACAAAATTACTACTTTTGCTTTTTGGGTTTTTTTTGGCGATTTGCTTCCTTAGTAGGAAATGTGTACAGATTTTAGAGTATTTACATTGGAGAACACCAAGAAATATTAGATATTGAAGATATGAATATAACATTGCTGTTGGTAATCTTTTAGATATAACAGACATTGTACAATATATTAGAAGATCGAATATTCACAAATGTTGATGTTGTTTAAAAAAAAAAGGAAAAAGTAAACTGAAGATCAAGAGTTCAGTCCTTGTCAGTACCTGTGAACAAGTTACTAAAACTAATTACTTTTAAATTATTTAAAAAAAAATTAATCTCTGGCTTTATTTAGAACGTTTCTCTGCAAGATGTTTTTCCTTTTTTAAAAATATTTTTTGACTTGGTTAATATCACTGCTATAGACTAATAACCTTACCTAAATAAGAGTGGTTAAGTACAAGTTTAATATGAGCCAAGATAGTATGACTTAAAAGTTACATGAAAAATTTCCAGCAGCTCGATTATAGCAGCAGCAAAGAATCAAATAGAAGAACAAAGATAACAAAAGAGAAACCTCATGGATTACAACTTCATTGGAGCCAGGCAACAGGGGATTTAACTTTTGCTTAGGACATTAAAAGATATGCAGACTTCACTCCTGGAGTAACACAAAGGGAAACCTAGATAAAATAGAAAATCATAGTTATGTATAGGACTACTGAAGAGCAGTGAAGAAAGTCTTGAAAGTCTTGATGAACCAATTCCCAGAAAGAGAAGCAATTCATATGTGAGTAGTAAAAGGCCCAGAGCAGTTCTGGGGCAACTGCTAGGTCTGGTGAGGCAGGCAGTGAGAGGAAGTCTGGCAAAAATATAAGAATTGACTTACTGGGGTGAGGCCAAATGAGCTATCGGTTAAAATAGGGGCAGGCAGGAATGATTATAGTCTTGAATATAGTCAAAATGAGAGAATAGTTGGCTTTGTTCAACAATTGTCTCTGCTCCCCAACACCATTACCAGTTTTGCTGGTACAGTGAAGGTAGGGCTGAAAAACAAGAGAACAAACCAAAGCACAACAAATCAATCAGTCTAATGCCAAGCACTTTAATGCTGAGGAGAGAAGCAACAAAACAGGAGAGAATAAGTTTAAAGAAATAATGGTTAGACAGTTTCCAAGTTTTATGAGAGACATTGAATTACAAATTTAAGATATTAAGCAAATTCCAAATAAGATAATCCAAGAAAATCACACATAGGCACATCATAGTAATACTACTGAAAATTTATGATAAATTCTAAAAGCATCCAGAGAAAACAGTCACATTGTGTACAGAGAAACAAAGTTAAATATGGTGCCCAACTTCTCATTATGAAAAAAGCATACCAGAAGGTATTGAATGATAGCTTTTAAAGTTGTTTAGAGTGGTGCCTGGGTGGCTCAGTTGGTTGAATGACTCTTGATATCAGCTCAGGTTGTGATCTCACAGTTGTGAGATTGAGCCCTGTGTTGGAATCTGTGCTGAGTGTGGAACCTGGTTGGGATTCTCTCCTTTCTCTACCTTCCCCCACTCATGCACTCCCTCTCTCTGTCTCAAATAAATAAACATTTAAAAAATCATTTGAAAAAAAACCCAACAAACAAAAAAACCCAACTATAAATGCAGGTTTATATGTCCAACAAAAATAACCTTCTAAAGTAAAGGTGAAATAAAGACATTTTTCAGATTAAAAAAGGCATTGGAATTGCAGTGGCCAAAAGCTCTTCACCGTAAGAAATGCTAAAGGTAGTTTTCAGTCTAAAAATAAGTAATACATATTAGAAAGGTAAATCTACAGGAAGCTTTGAAGACCACTATAAATGGTAAGTATGTAAATATAAAAGACTTTTCATTTCCTAATTTCTTCAGAATACAAATTATGTCTGTAAAGCACAAACAGTAACATTTTGTAGTGGGGTTTATGTCACAAATAGTGATAAATTGCATCATAAAAATAGCATAAAGGATAGCAAGAGAGAAACATGGAACATTACTTTTGTAACCATCTTACATTACACTAAACTAGTATAATATTTTTATTTTAATTCCAGTATAGTTAACATACAGTGTTATATTAGTTTCAGGTATACATTATAGTGATTCAACAATTTTATACATTACTCAGTGCTCATCACAGTAAGTGCACTCTTAATTCCCTTCATCTGTTTCTCCATCCCCCTATTTACCTCCTCTAATAACCATCAATTTTCTGTCTATAGTTAAGGGTCTATTTTCTGGCTTGTCTTTTTTTCCTTTATTCATTGTTTCTTAAATTCCACATATGAGTGAAATTATAGTATATGACTTTCTCGACTGATTTCACTTAGGATTATACTCTCTAGTTTCATCCATGTTGTTGCAAATGGCAAGATTTCATTGTTTTTTATGACTGAGTAATATTCCATTACATATATCACTTCTTCCCTAGCCATTCATCTACCAATGGACACTTCCATAATTTGGCTACTGTAAATAATGCTACAGTAGACCTAAGGGTGCTTATCTTTTCATATTAGTGTTTTTATATTCTTTGGGTAAATAACCAGTAGTGGAATTATTGGATCATATATAGTAATTCTATTTTTAATTTTTTGAGGAACCTCCATACTGTTTTCCACAGTGGCTGCACCCCCCAGCAGTTTGCCTTACCCCCCAGCAGTGCACAAGGGTTCCTTTTTCTCCATATTCTTGTCAACACTTGTTTCTTGTGTTTTTGATTTTAGCTATTCTGACAGGTGTGGGGTGATATCTCATTGTGGTTTTGATTTGCATTTCCCTGATGATTAGGGTGTTGAGCATCGTTTGGAGAAATGTCTGTTCATGTCTGCTGCCCATTTTATAATTGGATTATTTGTTTTTTCATGTGTTGAGTTGTACAAGTTCTTTATATATTTTGGATACTAACGTTTTATAGGATGTGTCATTTGCAAATATCTTCTCCCATTGAGTAGGCTCTCTTTTAGTTTTGTTGATTGTTTCTTTTGTTATGCAGAAGGTTTTTATTTTGATGTAGTTCCAGTAGTTTATTTTTGCTTTTGTTTTCCTTGCTTCAGGAGACATATCTAGAAAAATGTTTCTATGGCCTATATCAGAGAAATTATTGCCTGTACTCTCTTTTATGGTTTTTATGGTTTCAGGTCTTCCATTTAGTTCTTTAATCCATTTTGCATTTATTTTTGTGTATAGCATAAAAAAGTGGTCCAGTTTCTTTCTTTTGCATGTAGCTGTCCAGTTTTCCCGGTACCATTTGTTGAAGAGACTGTCTTTTTTCCATTACATATTCTTGCTTCTTTGTCAAAGATTAATTGATCATGTAATTGTGGGTTTATTTCTGGGCTCTTTATTCTGTTCCATTGATTTATGCATCCATTTTTGTGCCATTACCATACTGATTTGGTTACTACAGCTTTGTAGTATATCTTGAAATCTGGTATTGTGATACCTCCAGTTTTGTTCTTCATTTTCAAGATTGCTTTGGCTAATTGAGGTCTTTTGTGGCTCCATACAAATTTTGGGATTTTTGTTCTAGTTCTGTGAAAAATGTTACTGGTATTTGATAGGGTTGCATACAATATGTAGATTGCTTTGGGTAGCATATACATTTTAACAATATTTGTTCTTCCAATCCATGAACATAAAATATCTTTCCATTTGTTCTTTGTTGCCTTCAGTTTCTTTCACTAGTGTTTTATAGTTTTTAGCATACAGGTCTTTCACCTCCTTGGTTAAGTTTATTTCTAGTTGTTTTATTATTTTTGGTTCAACTGTAAGTGGGTTTTTTCCCCCTTAATTTCTCTTTCGGCTGCTTCATTATTAGTGTGTAAAAATGCAACAGATTTCTGTATATTGATTTTGTATCCTGAGACCTTATGCAATTCATTTATCACTTCTAGCAGATTTTTGGTGGAGTCTTTAGCCTTTTTTATATATAACATCATGTCATCTGCAAATAGTGAATATTTTTCTTCTTCTTTACCAATTTGGATGCCTTTTATTTCTTTTTCACATCTGATTGCTGTTTCTAGGACATCTAGTACTGTGTTGAAAAAAAGTGGTAAGGATGGACATCCTTGTATTGTCCCTGATCTGAGGGGGAAAGATCTGTTTTCACCACTGTACATGATGTTAGCTATGGGTTTTTGACATATGGCTTTTATTATGTTGAGGTATGTTCCTTCCAAACCTACTTTGTTGAGGGTTTTTATCATGAATGGTTATACTTTGTCAAATGCTTTTACTGCATGTATTGAAATTGTCATATGGTTTTAATCCTTTCTCTTGCTGAGATGATGTATCACACTGATTGATTTGCAAATATTGAACCACCCTTGCAATCTAGGAATAAATCCCACTTGATTGTGGTGAGTGATTATTTATAATGTATTGTTGGATTCAAGTTGCTAATATTTTGTTGAAGATCTTTGCATTGATGTTCATCAGATATTGGCCTGTAGTTTTCATTTTTCGAAGTGTCTTTATCTGGTTTTGGTGTCAGTAATGCTGGCTTCATAGAATAAATTTGAAAGCTTTCCTTCTATTTTTTGCAATAGTTTGGGAAAATAGGTATTAATTCCTCTTTAAATGTTTGGTAGAATTCACTTGTAAAGCTATCTGGTGTGGGTTCAGCTTTTGGCTTTGTCCTGCAAAGTTGATGTTGGCAGAAAGAATTATTCAGGACTCTATGCAAGTGAAGAGAGATGAGAGGGAGGCTAAGGGAAGTCTCCCCAAACTTCTCTCAAGCTCCTGTGTTTAATAAGCATACATTTAGGGAAACAACATGCAATATGTCAGTGGGCTATGTGACAGTAGGAATGTATTGAAAAAAGCAGAAAAACAAATTAAGGCTTTCCCAAGACTTCAAAAAAAAAAAAAAACAGATGCAGAAAACAGGGTAGAAAACAGGATAAGATATTTGTGCAATAACCTGGTCTAAGGAATTTATGAGCACAGGCAGAATCTAACCCTTAGATATACATTAACTAGAGAAGTGAAGTGTGGCATGCTTTTTTCAGGAAGGCCAGAAAGCAGGGTTCTGCTTTGCAATGCATTCCCTATAATCTCCTAACCCAGGATATAGCTATTTCATTTCCCATAGTCTGGTCCTGGACTTTGCCTTTTTGGGAATTTTTTGATTACTGATTGAATCTCATTGTTGGTAATTTGTCTGTTCAAATTTTCTATTTTTCCCTGACTCAGTTGTAGGAGGTTATATATTTCTAGGAAATTATCAATTCCTTCTAGGTTGTCCAATTTGTCTAAATTGCATGAAAGTTTTTCATAATATTTTCTTATAATCCTTTGTATTTCTGTGGTGTTGTTATTGCTCCTCTTTTCTGAGTTTATTTATTTGAGTCCTCTCTATCTCTCTAATGAATCAATTTTGTTGATCTTTTCAAAGAACCAGCTCAGCTCCTGCTTTCATCGATTTCTTCTATTGTTTTGTTTGGCGGTTTAGTTTCTATGTTGTTTATTTATGCTCTACTATTGATTATCTCCTTCCTTCTATTGGTTTTGGATTTTGTTTATTCCTTTAGGTGTAAGGTTAAGTTGTTTATTTGACATTTTTCTTGCTTCTTGAGTTAGGTCTGTTTTGCTATAAACTTTCCTCTTAGAACAGTTTTTGCTGCCATCCCAAAGGTTTTGGACCATTGTGTTTTCATTTTCATTTATCTCCATGTACCTTTTTATTTTCTCTTGGATTTCTTGGTTGACCCATTCACTGTTTAGTAGCATGTTATTTAACTTTTCTGTATTTGTGTTTTTTCTGGATTTTTTTTTTGTAATTTCCAGTTTCTTAGCATTGTGGTTGGAAAAGATGCATGGTATGACTTAAATCATTTGAATTTGTTGAGACTTCTTTTGTGGCCTAATATGTGATTTATTCTGGAGAATGTTTCATGTGCACTTGAAAAGAATGTGTATTCTACTGTTTTAGAATGGAATGTTTTGAATGTATCTGTTATATCCATTTGGTCTAATGTATCATTCAAAGCCACTGTCTCCTTGTTGATTTTCTAAACTGGTATAATATTAATTCAAGAAAAATTGTGATAAATTAAGGGTACTATTTTAGTATTTAGAGCAATCACTAAAACATTAAAACAGAGGTATGCATAAAAATAACAGAGGGAGTAAAATGAAGTGTCAAAAGGATTATTTGGAAGTACTCAGTTAATCCAAACAGAAAAAGAGGGTAAAAAGAACAAAGAACAAAGGAGAAAATAGAGAACATATAGTAATTCAGCTAACATAATTAATCATTAAATTATATTAAATTTAAATGGATTAAATACTCCAGTGAACAGGTAGAGATTGACAGAATAGGCTGAAACAAAACAAAAACACAATTCAACTATCTGATGTTCACAGGAGCTGCATTTTAATTTTTATTATATTTGCTCTATATTTTTATTGTGAAGTTATTTCTAACATTAGAATATATGAGAATAGTATAGAGAATTCCCCAATTATCCTCTGTTCAGATTCACTTATTGCCCACACATCACTACACAACAACTATATGAAAAAATAAATCCTCTTGAGTCATCAGGGTTCAGAGAGGTTATATGACTTCCCTAAGGCTTCACAGCTAGTGAGCTTTTATTGGTGTTGCAGTACAAACTCAGGCAGCCCTAAGTCCAGAATATATGTTCTTAAATATTATGCCTTATGTATAGTAATGTGTATAAAGGTAGTTGTGAACTGTCAGTGTCAATATTCAAATATAAGTTGAGCTGGCTTCATAATAACCATTTTGTATCTCAATATAAAATAATTAGTTATCCAAAAATAATTGGTTAAAAGTCCAATGTGAAGGTTTCTAGAGTAGAAACCTTATCACAGGGGTTGCTCAAGGTTACTGCTAAATGACGGTATTTCAGGGATAGTATATAGAGGGATCCTGCCTTGCATAGAAGATCAAATACAATGGAAGAAAATGGCCCCTTCAGATTCTAAGAATATATTATTTGATATTTTGTTGGAATACTCACAATTTCAGTTTCCTGATTTGCCCTTCTTCTCCAGTCCAAAAAATATATTGTATCCTTTAGAGGTCATCTTTATTTATCAGTAGATTTTCATTGTGTTCATAATTGCCTTAGGTATTAAGGTACTTTCCAGATATAAAGAAAAATTTTCATAGTGTTAAATAAAAGGGGGTTCTTATATCTTATTAAAACTTAAACTTCATTAAAATTTTCAGGCTTCATTAAACTTAGTTAAGCCTCATTAAATGAGGCTTAGTGTCTTTAGCCTTCTTAAACCAAGCTGGGAATAAAGAAACTTTTTGAAATCCTTATGATACTTTTAGGCTCAAAAGACTAGATAAGACTGGTTAAGCATTGAAAGCTAATTAACCTGGGATCATTTAACATCTTTTCTTCATGGTTGATAGAACACTTAAATTGTTAAATCGGTTTGAATTCCATTAAATAGTTTTAAATATTGTTAAAATTTGTTAAGCATCATTCATCCAATTAATCATCATACAGACAGTAAACACTTAAACTTTTGTTCAGTTTTTAAGAAAAAATCTTGTTTAATTTGTATAAAATTCATTGTTTATGAGTAACTCACGTTAAGATTTTTGTCTTCCTTTAGAATTATTAGTTAAGCTACCCCTATTTAGAAATGAAGATACTGAATCAGTGGAATTATAAGCATTTCCTGGACCAACCTACACATCCAATACTTACTCATTTAAAATCTATTGCACTGTTTATGATTCAGACTTTGTCTATATCATTTCTATCTCTAGCTATCTATTTATCATCTAAATGAATAATGAACGAATGGGTAAATATTGCCAGATATGATAATTCCATATATGTAATTATTTGTTATTTAAGGGAAGTTAATGAATAGCAAAGCGTACTTGAAGGAACCCACAGTTATTTTTGGATAACCATTTGCTCTTTGGTGAGCTGTTAGACTGTTTCTTTGTTTCAGTACCATATGAATTAATATTTGAGAATATCTCTACGGTATTTAGAAAGTTAAATATTCTTAATAATTTCTTTTTACTTTATTTCCATTCCATTAAAGAACTGTACCAATCAGAATAAGGTAATGTAAAATGGTAATTAAACGTTTGAAAAACGGTAAAAAAAAAAAAAAAAAAGTAACAATAGTTCATTCTTTTAACAAATATTTTCACTTAAGCATGGGATGCTTCTACTCATGTAGTACATTATCAGTGATTGGTTAATACCCAGGTCGTGAAGGACAGTTAACTTGAATTAATCACTTAATGCCCAGGGGCAGACTCTACCAGGTTACGGTGGCAATGCCAGAGCTGTGTAAAAGAGGGCATGTCCTTAGTCCAAAACCCTACTCTGAGTCCCTTACAGCTTGCCAAGTGCTTTATATAGCATCTTTTTTATTGACACTTCCAGTGCTATTGGACATGGCCGGTAATAAGGCCTAAAAAGTGGGGACAGCTTGTTTGGGTCTGCTATGGAGTCCTTTCTCCATTCAGACCCCATGCTAAACTGGCTGGTGAATGAGTTCGAAGAATAGACACCAATATGGTATGTGTTTCCTCTAGTTATCCTAAGAATCCAAACAAACAGTATACTTCTTTCCTCATAGGATATAGTATAGATTGTCTCACATTAAAAGGGATATTCCAGCATACTTCTTTTTTCTGGATAAGGAGATGTGTCAGACCCCTTAACTTTCGCAAGATTTGTCCCATATCCTCTTGCATGCTTGTGTCTTATTAAGGCATCTAAAGAGTTTGTCATATCCTATAGCCAGGTCCAGTTAGTATAATATCATATCCTCAATATAATGAACCAGCCTGATAGTTGAGGAATAATAGGACAGCCAAGGTCCCTCTGGACTATGTGATGACCAGAAGCAGAAGAATTGACATATCCTGTGATAAGACAGTAAAAGTGTTCTATTATTTCTGATCATGCTTATATCTGTTGATATAAGTCTAAAGAAAGCAACATAGGTGTGTCAGGATATATTGGTTTTATCCACTAAAACCTCTATTTTCCTACCACAGTTGTGATTGGTAAAATGATCTGATTAAATTAGCAGTATTATCTAATCATTCATTTTGTAAGGCCTGTCTGGCTTTTGTATCAGCCAAAAAGGTAAATTAATGGGGGAAGCAGTAGGAATCGTCACCACTCAGTTTTTCAGGTATTTGATAATAGCATTGATTTCTGCTCATCTCCTGGGATAGGATATTGCCTTTAATTTACTGTCTTGGTGCAGGTGTAACATAATGACTTTCACATGACACACTTACCATACTGACCTTCAATTCACAGGAATAAATTTAGAGATTCTTTCAGATACTAAGTATATATTCTAGGACCAAAGAAAGAACCACAGTATATGGCCATGACTCCAGTGGATGTCTTGGGAGATACCTCAGACCCATAACTTCATCTTTTAACTGACCTTCAATGCCATGAACCATAGCAGGGTTTTGGGTCTCTAAGAATTAGCTTCAGTTCAGGGCCAACATCTAATAATCCTGAAAGGTCTGGCTATTTCCCTTTCCTTAGGCATGCTCACCTTGCTAATATCTACATTAGCAAATTTCTGCAATTATTTTGGATGAAGTCTATCTTTTCTCAGAGTAGGTCTCTTCTCCTTTTGGGTTATGATAAGATAAAAATTCTCTTGTTTGGGGTTGGAGGCAATGAGAGGTGGTGAGGTTGGGTCTTTATACAAAACAGACATCCTTGGGGCAACTGCTTGAGGTGAAAGATTTTATGCACAATAAGGCTGGTTCTTTTAGATAAGGATTGTCTGCTTCTACAATTAAGGAAGACTTTGAATAATTTAGGGATTTAAATTTCCTGGTCTTACCTGTTTTTACCAAAATGGCCCACTACCTTAGGTTCCAACCTCTTGCACACCATGCCTTAATGTTAGTGAAGAGGTCTGGTAGAGTGCTACATTTAATTAACACTGCAACTCTGTAACCCTTACAGTCAAGCTCAATGTTATCTGTCATAGGACTGTGGAAGATAAGGAATCTTTTAAAGCTTTCATAGAGATTTTCTAATTCTTTTTTCTCCCCCCCATGTTCTGAGCTAGGCATTCAAGAACTTCCACTTCTCATTTTCTTTAGGTAACATCTAGTATTTTCAGAAGCAGCCATTCCCATGCCACAATCTTTGTAATCCCTACTGTGACATAACCACTAATGGAACAGCCACTTGATATTCAAATATCAATATAAACATACTAAATATATATAACATTTTCCTCAATTTATGTAATAGTTCAGTCAGCACTGTTTTTATAAATTTGAAGAATCATTAGGGGCTAAAAAAATCTATGGTAAATCACTGTGGTCAAATAACAAAGATTACCTCTTCCTATGAGAGCTACCCCTAAGCCAAAACTCTTGTCACTAATTAAGCCTAAGTCTAAATGTGAACTTCACTCAGAAAGGGCTAAATCTAAAATACAGGTAATAGACTTTTAGTCAACTTCCTAATTTATAATCTGAGGAATTTGTGACATCATAGCCATATAGCCATATTAAAATGTATCTCATGTGATCATGTGAGGTGAGCATAAAATGACATGCGGATCCATGACGGATCTAGTATGGTGATGGCTGTTGGTATTTTCTCCAGTTTGTTTGAAGTCTTTTAAGCCCTGTGAAGATCTTGAGGCTGGAAGCTACTGAATGCATGGGTATGGAAATAAGCAAGGGTTGGGTGAAATAGTAACCATGTGTTCAGTGGAATTTGAGCCTCAGATCTCGGATTTGCTCTGGTTCTCTCTGAAACCTGAGCTACAAACTCTGTTTTACTTGCAGCATTTCAGGGCATGAATTCTCTCTGTTAATCTCAATAACCACCACTTCTTGTTTGACTCTTGGAGAACTCATTACAAAATTAAAATGTTTTAAGATTTCTCTTTTGTAAGTTTCTGTGACATATTCATCTAGACTCCTCATATCTCCCAAATCCTGTTGAGCAATGTTAGATAATATACATCTTCAGTACCCTACTTGTGCTAAAAGAATACAGTCTTGTACAGTTACCTGATTATTTTCATAACAAATGAAATTATATTTGGTTCCATAATGTATAAGAAAAATTCCTTGGTGTCCATCTTCCACGCATTTATAGAAACTATCGACCTTTCATATTAAGCCACTCAGATTTTGCTTTTTCAGAATGTGAACAAATCAGTAATAAGGAATAAAATCTAATAAGAAAAACATGTCCCACGTTATTTCATCTAAAAAAGGACAGGTCTATTTGAATAAGTAAAACTATGTATTAAAAAGCTTTTTCTTATATAGAAATGCCTTTTAATAACACCCTGTACTATGTTATATTCAGCTTTGAACTAGACAGTCTCCTATAGAGGTGGAACTTAAAAAACTTGATTTAACTAATGGCTAAGAATGATTTATAATTAATGTATCAATTATTCACGTGTAAATGTTTCCAGGCTACAAGGAATATGTATACGATTAGTCGCATAAACAGGGCAATTTCTTCACAAGATAAATATGCTTAGCAAATTATTTTCTCATAAAGCAAAGGTGAAATTAAGCTGAACCCTTACTGAAACGTCAAAAATGTGAATTAGTTGGGTCCAAATTAGCTTTTCCTGTAGCCTTAAAAACAGTATCTAATAGCTTTACAATCATATGATATTTAATATCCATATATTTGCATATATTTTATTTTTCAAGATATCTTTAATATTTATATGGAAACACTGCTGAAAAATGCAGTGAATGTTAAAAGCAGCAATAAAATGCATCTATTGTTTGAAAAAGTGTCTCTCCCAAGACTAAATCAATGACTTCCATGTTAAATTTTCTTAGTTTATGCTTCTCAACAATATTTTCTCTAATGCTGTAATGTCACAAACATAGCAAGCTGACTGCAAATCAAACCATGTTTATTCGGCTTCTAGTCACTAACACTAAAACAAAAATTTCAGAGTCAGGATTTACCTGACAAGTTTTCAGATGATGCATGAGGCAGATTAGCATACCTCCCTTAATTTTCCTTCACTATTATGGCTTTTTTTTTTTTTTTTAATTTTTTTTTTTCAACGTTTTTTATTTATTTTTGGGACAGAGAGAGACAGAGCATGAACGGGGGAGGGGCAGAGAGAGAGGGAGACACAGAATCGGAAACAGGCTCCAGGCTCCGAGCCATCAGCCCAGAGCCTGACGCAGGGCTCGAACTCACGGACCGCGAGATCGTGACCCGGCTGAAGTCGGACGCTCAACCGACTGCGCCACCCAGGCGCCCCCACTATTATGGCTTTAATCTTGAGAGCAAAAGCCAAGCGTATCTGCAGTCAAACAAAAAGGATGTGAAAGAATAGTCACCTTACAGCATGAAAAGTGCAGTTGATGGACAATTTAAATTGTGTGTTTCCTGATGTCTTGGGCTAGAACACCTCCTACCATCTGGGACGAATTGGAATGTTGTGGCACAAAACTCGGATTGTGGGTTGAATTGTGTCCCCCGTAAGAAGATATGTCAAAATCCTAACCCCTGGTACCTGTGAATGTGATTTTATTTGGAAATGGGATGGTTGCAGATGCAATCAAGTTAAGATAACATAACACTAAATTAGGGTGGGCCCTAATCCTATATGACTAGTGTCCTTAGAAGAAATGACACAGATAGAAGACACACAGGGAGAATGCCATGGGATGAGAGAAACAGAGTTTAGAATGACACATCAATAAGCCAAAGAGCACCAGAAATTGTTGGTGACGCCAGAAGCTAAAGAAAGTCATGGAACATCTTCCTTAGAGCCTTCAGAGAGAGTATGGCTCTGCCAACACCACTGGCCTCCAGGACTATAAAAGAATAAATTTCTGTTGTTTTAAGCCACCCGATCAATGGCAATTTGTTAATAACAGCCCTGAAACTAATAAACCTGATTTTTTTTGTTTTTTAAAAATGAAAGAATTAAAAAATACATTGAAGTATAGTTGACATAAAATATTACGTTAGTTTCAGGTATACCACATAGTGATTTGATATTTATAAACATTATGAAGTGACCACCACATTACTATCCATTACCATACAAAGTTATTACAGTGTTATTGACTATATTCCCTAAGCTATACTTTACATCCATACACATGACTTATTTATTGTATAACTGGAAGTTTGTATCTCTTAATTCCCTTTACTTCTTTCACCCACAATTCCACCACCTTCTCTCTGGTAAACACTGGTTTGTTCTCTGTATTTATGAGTCTGTTTTGTTGGCTTGTTTGTTTTTATTAGAACCCATATATAAGTAAAATCCTGTGGTATATGTCTTTATTTGTCTGGTTTATTCCATTTAGCATACTACCCTCTGGATCCATCCATGTTGTTGCAAATGGCAAGATTTTATCCTTTTTTATGGCTAATATTCCATTGTATGTATGTACCATGTCTTTATTCATCTATTGGTGGGCACTTAGGTTCCTCTTATATCTTGACTGTTGTAAATAATGATACAATAAACATAGAGTGCATATATCTTTTTGAGTTAATGTTTTTTTTTCTTCAGATAAATTCCCAGAAGCGCAATTGCTGGATCCTATGGTATTTCTATTTTTAAGTTTTTGAGGAACATCTATACTGTTTTCCATAGTGACTGTAGCAGTTTACATTTATATCAACAGTGTATGAGGGTTTTCTCTTGTCTTTTGATACTAGCCATTCTGACAGGTATGAGGTGATATCTCGTAATTTTGATTTGCATTTCCCTGATGATTAGTTATGTTGAACATCTTTTCATATGTCTGTTGGCCATCTGTATGTCTTCTTTGCAAAATACTTGTCAGGTCCTCTACCCATTTTTTAATTAGATTGCTGTGATTTAGTGTTGAGTTGTATGAGTTCATTATTTTGGATATTAATCCCTTATTGGATATATCATTTGCAAATACGTCCTCTCATTCATTTTAATTTTGTTGATGCTTTTCTTTGCTACGCAAATCAATTTTAGTTTGATGCAGTCCCAGTAGTTTATTTTTGCTTTCATTGCCCTTGCTGAGAAGACAGGCCCCCAAAAATACTGCTAAAAGAGTTTGCTATCTATGTTTTCTTCTAGGATTTTTGTGGTTTCAAGTGTTACATTTAGGTTTTTAATCCATTTTGCATTTATTTTTGTGTGTGGTGTAAAGTGGTCCAGTTTCATTCTTTTGCATGTAGCTGTTGAGTTTTACCAGCACCATTTGTTGAAGAGACCGTCTTTTTCTCCTTGTGTATACTTGTCCCTTTGTCATGTGTTAATTGACTGTAAAAGTGTGGATTTGTCCCTTTGTCATATATTAATTGACTGTAAAAGTGTGGATTAATTGACTGTAAAAGCATTGATTTATATGTCTGTTTTTGTGCCAGTACCATACTGCTTTGATTAGTGTAGCTTTGTAGTATGCAGTTAACCTTGAGCAACATGCATTTAAACTGTACACGTAAGGGGTGCCTGGGTGGCTCAGTTGATTGAGAGTCTGACTTCAGCTCACATCGTGATCTTGCAGTTTGTGGGTTTAAGCCCCACCTTGTGATCTGTGCTGACACCTCGGGGCCTGCTTTGGATTCTGTGTCTCCCTCTCTCTCTGCCCCTCTCTCACTCATGCTCTGTGTCTCTGTCTCTCAAGAATAAATAAACATTAAGAAAAATTTTTAAACTACATAGATCCATTTATGTGCAGAATTTTTTCCCAATATAGTATAGTACTATATGTGTATTTTCTTTATGATTTTCTTTTTTTAAAAAGTTTTTTTAATGTTTTATTTATTTTTGAGACAGAGAGAGACAGAGCATGAGCAGGGGAGGGGCAGAGAGAGAGGGAGACACAGAATCCAAAGCAGGCTCCAGGCCCTGAGCTGTCAGCACAGAGCCTGATGCAGGGCTCGAACTCACAAACTGAGAGATCATGACCTGAGCTGAAGTTGGTCACCCAACCAACTGAGCCACCCAGGCGCCCTTTATGATTTTCTAAATACCATTTTCTTTTCTCTAGCTTACTTTATTTTAGGAATACAGTATATGATACATATAATATACAAAATATATGTTGTTTATGTTATCAGTAAGGTTTCTAGTCAACAGTTGACTATTAATAGTTATGTGTTTGGAGTTATGTGTATGGAGTTATACAAGGATTTTTTGACTACATCAGGAAGGTAGCACCCCTAACCCCCATGTTGTTCAAGGTGAACTGTAGAAAATTTAGGAGTGTTATACCTCCAGCTTTGTTCTTTTTTAAGATTACTTTGGCTGTTCAGGGTCTTTTGTGGTTTCATACAAAGTTTAGGATTATGTATTTTAGTTCTGTGAAAATGTCATTGGTACTTAGATAGGAATTGTATTGAATCTGTAGATTGCTTTGTGTGGTATGGACATTTTAACAATATTAATTCTTCTAATCTAATTCCATGAGCTTGGAATTTCTATTTGTTTGGGTCTTTACTTTCTTTCATTGATGTCTTATAGTTTCAGAATACAGGTCTTTTACATCTTGCTTACATTTATTCCTAGGCATTTAATTCTTTTTTATGGGTTTGTAAATGGAATTTTCTTAAGTTTTTTTCTGATAGTTCATTATTAGTGAAAACTGAATTTCCATGAGAGATACTGCTTTCCATTGAGCCCAAAGGAGGTCTTTATTAAAATATGTGTTTTTTAAAAAAGACAATGAATTAATACATCAGCAACTGTTAACATATCTTCTGTAAAACAGATTCTCTAAAGAAATGAGACAAAACAAGATACATTGTTTGATGAGGATAAGGAAAGTTACAAAGTTTGGGAATCTATCTAAAAAGTGATGTAGCTGGGGCTGATGGTGATTTGTACTCATTTGCCAGGTAGAGCAAGAGCCCATTAACTGGAAAGAGAAAAAAACAACAACATTGAGTGGCAAACATGGTGTTGGAAATACCTATACAATTTCATTCTGTATTGGAGACGAGGGCAGAAGACATCTAAACTTCCTATATGTCCATATTGAGACCAAGGGTAAGAGGGAGTTGGATAAAGAAATTCATTATGTGGAATAGAAAGAGAGGTTTTAAGGCATTATAATGTTCAATACATGATAGTGTTAGAAAAAATGTTGACTTAATGAACATTAGTGGAAATAATTAGTGTCCAATAAATTGAATTAATTAGTTAACATGTAATATAGTGGTAATAGCAATTCAAATAATATGGTGATAAAGTATATTCATATGCTAAGAATGGAGCATTGAAAACTATAATCATCTGGAATAGTTTCTTTTATCAAATCCTTGGAGAAAGATTCGTTGAGATCATATGGCAGGTATAGTCATTTAAGGAAAATTCCTGAAGTTAGGTTACTATAGGTAAAAGCTACTCTAGAAATGAAACTTTACAATTTTAATGTAACAGAACTGATAACTGTCATTTTAATCTGTCTAGTAAAGCAATTTTTAGGACATTTATTTATTTTGTTATTATCCAAATGAAAAAGACTGTGTAATCCAGATAAACTATTAAGGCTTTCTAAATACAAGTTTATCTGGCTTTGGAATGGATTTTTTTTATGGTTTAACAAATTAACCATGTTATAAAAAATGTCAGTCTATTCCACTACCATAGTTTCAAATATGCCTTAACTCTCAGTGGGTTTATATTTCTTCTATATAATGTCTTGGAATTCAATAAACAGGAGCTAAAGCTCAGTGAAGACAAGAGAGCAGTACATACACAAATAGTTGAAGCCACTGAAAGTAAATTGAGTCTGATAAAACCTACAGATTTATTATATATAACAGCCAGAAAATTATTTTAAACTTGAAATAATCAAGAAAAATTATTGGTATTCTTTCATTGCAGTGCTGGCTTAACTATCTATATTGACTAGGCAGTTTTCAACTCTGAAAGGGGCAAAAGGTTAATTTGTGGATTTTTGTCTAGTAGAGAAGGAAATAATGTCTGTCCAGTAGAGCTGATAACACTGAAGATTGTTATCTGTGGTCCTGTTAGCTATATGTAGTTTCATATCTAACATAAAAATCTTATCCTAACATTTCTTTGTTTTATTCTCGTATGTTTTATTCCTAAAGAATCTATGAGCAAGTCATAATGCTTACTAGTTTCCTTATTAATTAATGATTTAAGTAAAATCTTTGACATGCTCATTTATGTTGTATGAGAATTATGTTTTTCAACTAATGAAAATTGAACTTTGTTTTGGAGATCATCCACTGAGATGCCCAAGTGGGTTCATGATAGAGCCAAGTAAATGTATTAAAGGAGACATGCACCCCACGGCTATTTAAATTCAGTAATATATTTTTTTGGCTGAAGTGGAATCAATTTTAACTTTTCTGACTCTCTCTTTTCTTTCTTCCTGCTTGTTTTTGCTTCTGGTTCATGCATAGTTAAGAATTGATTCCCCATTGCTGGTAGCAATGGATAGAAACTTAGTTTTGTGGCCCATTTGGTGAGATCTCTGTTCTATGGATGATGAACTGTCTTCTGTTAGGTGACATCTCAGAAGGTTTGGTTTGTTAGTCTTTTTTGTTTGTTTCTTTGTGAGCTCAAAACAATTAAAATTTCGTGCTGATTGGGAAGGACAACAACTCCTTGATTTCTGAACTGATGGGTTTTGTAATTTTTACTTTTGATCTATGGTTGAAGTTGTAGAACTGAAGCAGTAAGTTCTCTTTATGTTTATGTTTGTGTGTCTGTAATTCAGAAAAGTACTTATATCTCTTTGACAAATGTGAAGTATTTTTCTATCTCTGGCAGACGTAAATAGGTTACATTATAATGTTTCTTAAATTAAAGGAGTTCTGTTTGTTTTTTCAAGAATAAAGTACTTAAATAAATCGCATATTTTTTAAATTCACAGAAAATAAACTTGTTTTTTTGTTTGTTTTTTATTTTCTTTTAATGTTAATTTATTTTTGAGAAAGAGAAAGAGAGTGAGCTGGGGAGGGGCAGGGAGAGATGGAGACACAGAATCCGAAGCAGGCTCTAGCCTCTGAGCTGTCAGCACAGAGCTCGACACGGGTTTCAAACTCCCGAACTGCGAGATCATGACCTGAGCTGAAGTTGGACGCTTAACTGACTGAGCTACCCAGGCATCCCTAAACTTGTTTTATAATACTTTAAAAGTTTAAAAGTTCTAGCCTTCTCTCCCACAGAAAGAATAATCCTTTTACAGATAGTAAATTCAGAAACATTTACATAATCTAAGTCACAAAATCAACATGAATCTTTAGATCATACTGATCTATATATATTTATTTTTGGCAGGGACACCAAGGCCCTTTCCAAAAAAAAAAAAATTGTTCAAATATAATTAGAAGTAATATTAGTTACAGGTGAACAATATGATGATTCAACAATTTTATACATTTGTCAGTGCTCATCAAAATAAGTGCACTCTTTATCACCGTCACCTATTTTATCCATTCCTCATTCACCTGTCCTCTGGCAATGACCAGTTTGTTCTCTGTATTTAGAATCTTTTTGTTTTGTTTGTCTCGTTGTTGTTGTTGTTGATTTGTTTTGTTTGTTAATTTGCATACATGAGTGAATCATGTATGATTTTCACATATGAGTGAAAATCATATGGTATTTGTCTTTCTCTGACTTACTCATTTTACTTACTCATTTTACCCTCTAGATGCATATTGTTGCAAATAGTAAGATTTTGTTCTTTTCAAAGCCGAGTAATCCATTTGTGTATGTATGGATGTACACATATATATCAATATATCATATCTTCTTTATCCATTCATCTATTGATGGACACTTAGGTAGCTTCCATATCTTGGCTATTGTAAATAATGTTGGAGTAAATATAGGGGTATGTATATTTTCTGAATTAGTGTTTTCATTTTCCTTGTGTAAATACCCAATAGTGAAATTATTGGATCATATGGTAATTCTGGTTTTAAATTTTTTGAGGAACATCCATACTGTTTTCCACAATGGCTGCAGCAGCTTGCATTTCTACCAACAGTGCATGAGGTTTCCTTTTTTGCTACATCCTTGCCAGTACTTGTTTCCTGTGTTCTTTATTTTAGCCAGTCTGACAGGTATGAGGTGATATCTCATTGTGGTTTTGATTTACATTTCCCTGATGATTTGTAATGTTGAACATCTTTTCATGTGTCTACTGGCAATCTGTATGTCTTCTTTGGAAAAATGTCCATTGAGGTCCTCTGCCCATTTTTTAATTGGATTATTTGGATTTTTGGTGTTGAGTTGCATTAAGTGTGTTTTGGTTTGTTTTTTTTTTTTTTTTTTGATATGTTTAGGATATTAACCCCTGATTGGATTCATTATTTGCAAATATCCTCTCCCATTCAGAAGTTTATCTTTTTGTTTTGTTGATGGCTTCCTTTGCCATGCAAAAACTTTTTATTTTGGTATAGTCCCAGTAGTTTACCTTTGCTTTTGTTTCCTTTGCCTCAGGAGACATATGTAGAAAAGTGTTTTTATGGCTGATATCAAAAAGATTACTGCCTATGTTTTCTTCTAGGAATTTTATGGTTTCAGATTTCCCAATTAGGTCTTTAATCCATTTTGAGTTTATTTTGTGTGTAGTATAAGAAAGTGGTCCAGGTTCATTATTTTGCATGTAGCTGTCCATTTTTCCCAGCATTCTTTGTTGAAGACACTGTCATTTTCCCGTTACATATTCTTGCCTCCTTTGTCATAGATTAATTGACCATAAATGTGTGGCTTATATCTGGACTCTATTCTGTTCTATTGATCTGTGTGTCTGTTTTTGTGTCAGTACCGTGATGTTTTGATTTATAGCTTTGTAATATATCTTGAAATCTTACATGACACTTAAGCTGATGAAAGATGTAAATTTGTATTCATATAAACTAAATCATAATACTGACAGATGCTTTCATGTAACAGTGATTATATTTTTGCATTTCTTAACTTGAACACAATATCTGAATTTTTTGGTAATTCATAATCTTTGTCTAATATTCAGAAGGGTTGATGGAAATCCTTACATATATTGATAATAATTACTTAACATTGAATCCTAAAACATGGACTGTTATTTTATTTTTTCAATATATGAAATTTATTGTCAAATTGGTTTCCATACAACACCCAGTGCTCATCCCAAAAGGTGCCCTCCTCAATACCCATCACCACCCTCCCCTCCCTCCCACCCCCCATCAACCCTCAGTTTGTTCTCAGTTTTTAAGACTCTCTTTTGCTTTGGCTCTCTCTCCCACTCTAACCTCTTTTTTTTTTTTTTCCTTCCCCTCCCCCATGGGTTTCTGTTAAGTTTCTCAGCATCCACATAAGAGTGAAAACATATGGTATCTGTCTTTCTCTGTATGGCTTATTTCACTTAGCATCACACTCTCCAGTTCCATCCATGTTGCTACAAAGGGCCATAATTTCGTTCTTTCTCATTGCCATGTAGTACTCCATTGTGTATATAAACCACAATTTCTTTATCCATTCATCAGTTGATAGACATTTAGGCTCTTTCCATAATTTGGCTATTGTTGAGAGTGCTGCTATAAACATTGGGGTACAAGTGCCCCTATGCATCAGTACTCCTGTATCCCTTGGGTAAATTCCTAGCAGTGCTATTGCTGGGTCATAAGGTACGTCTATTTTTAATTTTTTTGAGGAACCTCCACACTGTTTTCCAGAGTGGCTGCACCAGTTTGCATTCCCCCCAACAGTGCAAGAGGGTTCCCGTTTCTCCACATCCTCTCCAGCATCTATAGTCTCCTGATTTGTTCATTTTGGCCACTCTGACTGGCGTGAGGTGATATCTGAGTGTGGTTTTGATTTGTATTTGCCTGATAAGGAGCAACGTTGAGCATCTTTTCATGTGCCTTTTGGCCATTGGGATGTCTTCTTTAGAGAAGTGTCTATTCATGTTTTCTGCCCATTTCTTCACTGGGTTATTTGTTTTTCGGGTGTGGAGTTTGGTGAGCTCTTTATAGATTTTGGATACTAACCCTTTGTCCGATATGTCATTTGCAAATATCTTTTCCCATTCCGTTGGTTGCCTTTTAGTTTTGTTGGTTGTTTCCTTTGCTGAGCAGAAGCTTTTTATCTTCATAAGGTCCCAGTAATTCATTTTTGCTTTTAATTCCCTTGCCCTTGGGGATGTGTCGAGTAAGAGATTGCTACGGCTGAGGTCAGAGAGGTCTTTTCCTGCTTTCTCCTCTAGGGTTTTGATGGTTTCCTGTCTCACATTCAGGTCCTTTATCCATTTTGAGTTTATTTTTGTGAATGGTGTCAGAAAGTGGTCTAGTTTCAACCTTCTGCATGTTGCTGTCCAGTTCTCCCAGCACCATTTGTTAAAGAGACTGTCTTTTTTCCATTGGATGTTCTTTCCCGCTTTGTCAAAGATGAGTTGGCCATACGTTTGTGGGTCTAGTTCTGGGGTTTCTATTCTATTCCATTGGTCTTTGTGTGTCTGTTTTTGTGCCAATACCATGCTGTCTTGATGATGACAGCTTTGTAGTAGAGGCTAAAGTCTGGGATTGTGATGCCTCCTGCTTTGGTCTTCTTCTTGAGAATTACTTTGGCTATTCGGGGCCTTTTGTGGTTCCATATGAATTTTAGGATTGCTTGTTCTAGTTTCGAGAAGAATGCTGGTGCAATTTTGATTGGGATTGCATTGAATGTGTAGATAGCTTTGGTAGTATTGACATTTTGACAATATTTATTCTTCCAATCCATGAGCAGGGAATGTCCTTCCATTTCTTTATATCTTCTTCAATTACCTTCATAAGCTTTCTATAGTTTTCAGCATACAGATCTTTTACATCTTTGGTTAGATTTATTCCTAGGTATTTTATGCTTCTTGGTGCAATTGTGAATGGGATCAGTTTCTTTGTCTTTCTGTTGCTTCATTGTTAGTGTGTAAGAATGCAACTGATTTCTGTACATTGATTTTGTATCCTGCAACTTTGCTGAATTCATGTATCAGTTCTAGCAGACTTTTGGTGGAGTCTATCAGATTTTCCATGTATAATATCATGTCATCTGCAAAAAACGAAAGCTTGACTTCACCTTTGCCAATTTTTGTCTTGGATTTACTTTTGTTGTCTGATTGCTGATGCTAGCACTTCCAACACTATGTTAAACAACAGCGGTGAGAGTGGGCATCCCTGTCGTGTTCCTGATCTCAGGGAAAAAGCTCTCAGTTTTTCCCCATTGAGGATGATATTAGCTGTGGGCTTTTCATAAATGGCTTTTATGATCTTTAAGTATGTTCCTTCTATCCCGACTTTCTCAAGGGTTTTTATTAAGAAAGGGTGCTGGATTTTGTCAAAGGCCTTTTCTGCATCGATTGACAGGATCATATGGTTCTTCTTTTTTTTTTTTATTAATGTGATGTATCACGTTGATTGATTTGCGAATGTTGAACCAGCCCTGCATCCCAGGAATGAATCCCACTTGATCATGGTGAATAATTCTTTGTATATGCTGTTGAATTCGATTTGCTAGTATCTTATTGAGAATTTTTGCATCCATATTCATCAGGGATATTGGCCTGTAGTTCTCTTTTTTTACTGGGTCTCTGTCTGGTTTAGGAATCAAAGTAATACTGGCTTCATAGAATGAGTCTGGAAGTTTTCCTTCCCTTTCTATTTCTTGGAATAGCTTGAGAAGGATAGGTATTATCTCTGCTTTAAACATCTGGTAGAACTCCCCTAGGAAGCAATCTGGTCCTGGACTCTTATTTGTTGGGAGATTTTTGATAACAGATTCAATTTCTTCACTGGTTATGGGTCTGTTCAAGCTTTCTATTTCCTCCTGATTGAGTTTTGGAAGTATGTGGGTGTTTAGGAATTTGTCCATTTCTTCCAGGTTGTCCAATTTGTTGGCATATAATTTTTCATAGTATTCCCTGATAGTTGTTTGTATCTCTGAGGGATTGGTTGTAATAATCCCCTTTTCATTCATGATTTTATCTATTTGGGTCATCTCCCTTTTCTTTTTGAGAAGCCTGGCTAGAGGTTTATCAATTTTGTTTATTTTTTCAAAAAACCAACTCTTGGTTTCGTTGATCTGCTCTACAGTTTTTTTAGATTCTATATTGTTTATTTCTGCTCTGATCTTTATTATTTCTCTTCTTCTGCTGGGTTTAGGCTGCCTTTGCTGTTCTGCTTCTATTTCCTTTAGGTGTGCTGTTAGATTTTGTATTTGGGATTTTTCTTGTTTCTTGAGATAGGCCTGGATTGCAATGTATTTTCCTCTCAGGACTGCCTTCGCTGCGTCCCAAAGCGTTTGGATTGTTGTATTTTCATTTTCGTTTGTTTCCATATATTTTTTAATTTCTTCTCTAATTGCCTGGTTGACCCACTCATTCTTTAGTAGGGTGTTCTTTAACCTCCACGCTTTTGGAGGTTTTCCAGACTTTTTCCTGTGGTTGATTTCAAGCTTCATAGCATTGTGGTCTGAAAGTATGCATGGTATGATTTCAATTCTTGTATACTTATGAAGGGCTGTTTTGTGACCCAGTATATGATCTACCTTGGAGAATGTTCCATGTGCACTCGAGAAGAAACTATATTCTGTTGCTTTGGGATGCAGAGTTCTGAATATATCTGTCAAGTCCATCCGATCCAATGTATCATTCAGGGCCCTTGTTTCTTTATTGACCATGTGTCTAGATGATCTATCCATTTCTGTAAGTGGAGTGTTAAAGTCCCCTGCAATGACCACATTCTTATCAATAAGGTTGCTTATGTTTGTGAGTAATTGTTTTATATATTTGGGGGCTCCAGTATTCGGCACATAGACATTTATAATTGTTAGCTCTTCCTGATGGATAGATCCTGTAATTATTATATAATGCCCTTCTTCATCTCTTGTTACAGCCTTTAATTTAAAGTCTAGTTTGTCTGATATAAGTATGGCTACTCCAGCTTTCTTTTGGCTTTCAGTAGCATGATAAATAGTTCTCCATCCCCTCACTCTCAATCTAAAGGTGTCGTCAGGTCTAAAATGAGTCTCTTGTAGACAGCAAATAGATGGGTCTTGTTTTTTCATCCATTCTGATAGCCTATGTCTTTTGGTTGGCGCATTTAATCCATTTACATTCAGTGTTATTATAGAAAGATATGGGTTTAGAGTCATTGTGATCTCTGTATGTTTTATGCTTGTAGTGATGTCTCTGGTACTTTGTCTCACAGGATCCCCCTTAGGATCTCTTGTAGGGCTGGTTTAGTGGTGACGAATTCCTTCAGTTTTTGTTTGTTTGGGAAGACCTTTATCTCTCCTTCTATTCTAAATGACAGACTTGCTGGATAAAGAATACTCGGCTACATATTTTTTCTGTTCAACATGTTGAAGATCTCCTGCCATTCCTTTCTGGCCTGCCAAGTTTTAAAAGAGAGATCAGTCACGAGTCTTACAGGTCTCCCTTTATATGTTAGGGCACGTTTATCCCTTGCTGCTTTCAGAATTTTCTCTTTATCCTTGTATTTTGCCAGTTTCACTATGATATGTCGTGCAGAAGATCGATTCAAGTTATGTCTGAAGGGAGTTCTCTGTGCCTCTTGGATTTCAATGCCTTTTTCCTTCCCCAGTTCAGGGAAGTTCTCAGCTATTATTTCTTCAAGTACCCCTTCAGCACCTTTCCCTCTCTCTTCCTCCTCTGGGATACCAATTATGCGTATATTATTTCTCTTTAGTGTATCACTTAGTTCTCTAATTTTCCGCTCATACTCCTGGATTTTTTTATCTCTCTTTTTCTCAGCTTCCTCTTTTTCCATAATTTTATCTTCTAGTTCACCTATTCTCTCCTCTGCCTCTTCAATCTGAGTCCTGGTCATTTCCATTTTATTTTGCATCTCGTTTAAAGCGTTTTTCAGCTCCTCCTGACTGTTCCTTAGTCCCTTGATCTCTGTAGCAATAGATTCTCTGCTGTCCTCTATACTGTTTTCAAGCCCAGCCATTAATTTTATGACTATTACTCTAAATTCACTTTCTGTTATATTATTTAAATCCTTTTTGATCAGTTCATTAGCTGTTGTTATTTCCTGGAGATTCTTCTGAGGGGAATTCTTCCGTTTGGTCATTTTAGATAGTGTGAACTTCATAGGAAAGATCCTGAGTTGTTTTCAATGCCCTTTTTCTCTAGACAATACTCATCTCTATAGGAGTGAAAGTTAACGTACAGATTTTCTTTTGTAAAGGTACAAGTAAATTCCAGATAATGGAACAGATAACCTAAAAGAATATGATTTTTGAATTCTGTTGGGTATTAAAAAATTTTGTATTCAATCCAGAAATCTTAGTCTAACATTTCTTTTATTGATCAGAAATGTATATATTTTTTCAAATGTTTTTGTTTGTTTGTTTTTTAAACATTTTTATTTTTGAGAGACAGAGAGAGACACAGTGTGCAAGCTGGGGAGGGGCAGAGAGAGAGGGAGACATAGAATCCAAAGCAGGCTCCAGGCTCTGAGCTGTCAGCACAGAGCCCAATGTGGGGCTCAAACCCACCTACTACGAGATCATGACCTGAGCTGAAGTCAGATGCTTAACTGACTGAGCCACCCAGGTGTCCCTCAAATGTTTTTTGAACAAATCATAACTTTTTATAATATTTGACATATAGTTATTTTATATTTGTATAAGACTCATGGTTTTTTTTACATAACATTTTGCTTATTGTGGTAAAATACACATAACATTTACCATTTTAATCATTTTATCATCATATTTGTTTTATTTATTTTTATTTTTTTGGCGAGGCTTAATTATAGGTGCTTGGATATAGAAGTGAATAAAACAAACACACCCCTGCCAACTCTCATGTGGTTTACACTTTAACAGAGGAGAGGAAAATGCAACAAGAGAATTAAGTAAAATATGTAGTATTTTAGATAGTGATAAATATGAAAGAATAATAATACATGGAAAAAGGATAAGAAATGTCTGAGTGTGGGAAGTCACATTGAAAAAGCTTCACTGAGAAAGTGACCTTTCAAGAAATATCAAAAAACAAAGTAAGGGGATAAGCCATGTGAATATTGGAGGTGGAGGAAGTCCTCTACGCAAAGGGAAAATGAGGGGTAAAGACCTAGCATGTTTGAGGAACAGCAATATTTTGGTATAAGAGGAATTATTGAGGAGGAAAGTAGTAAGAGAAAACTATGGAATAGAAACGGGACATGATCATAAACAGAAATCAACAAAGTTGTTTGTTTTTTATTTGAATTAGATGGGAAGCCATTGGAGGGCTTTAAACTGACAAATGATATGATGTGACTTATGTTTTGAAATAATTGTCCTGGAAGCTATGTTGGGAACGGACCAAGTGAAACAAGGACAGAAATAAGAGGTCAATTAGAAGAATATTTCAGGATTTGGGTGAAAGATAATGGTGTCATAGATAGAGTGGCAGATAGAAGGTAGAAGATATTAGTTTCATCTGGATACAGTTTGAAGGTAACGTTTACAGAGGGCTTGCTGGGAGATCACTGTATGTTTGTGTAAAAAATAAAATACTTGGGGGTATCTCCATGTTATTTCATTTGAATAATTACAAAATGGAGCTGCTATACTGAAATGAAGAAGATTGTAAGAGGAGCAGGTTCGAGGGGGAAAAGTAGGAGCTCAGATTTGGAAATGTTAAGGTGAGATGTTTGTTAGACATCAACTTGAAGTTATTAAGTGGGAATATTAATGTTTGAGTTGAGAGTTCAGGAAGCAATTGATGCTGCAGATAAGAATTTGGTAGCTAACAAAATGTAGACATTGTTTAATCTCATGAAATTTTATTGGGTCATAAGGCACAGAGTGTAGATAGAATAGAATTAAGAATTAAAGACAGAGCTCTAGGATGATTCAGCATTTAAGAGCCAGGGACATGAAGACGGACCCCAAAAGAAGCTTGAAAGACCAGAGAGGAAAGAACAAAACTAGGCAAATGATGAAAGACTAGAACTCTATAAGATCAGAGGCTGCAACCAGACCAAGATGTGGAACCAAATTCTCCACCTATGCTCAGAGGGTGACATAGTTGTTGTTTGTTTATATATATATATATATATATATATATATATATATATATATATACTTTAAG